>NC_084979.1:19964656-20264656 GCF_963691925.1 Scomber scombrus | reverse complement strand
AAAAAATGCACCTGTGATCCAAGATGGCCGACTTCCTGTTGGACTTAGGGTATGGGTCCAGGAGGCTTTTTTGTGCGTCTGGTCATGATATATATGAATCCTAAATTTCGTTCATGTATGTGCATGTAGAAGGCGGGGCTTCAACTTTTAATTTTCTAGGGGGCGCTGTAGAGTCATTTTGGCACTTAAAAAGTTGCGGTTATACCAAAAAATAATATTCGTGAGTCTTGACGAGTGTGTCCAATTTGGTGAGTTTTAGAGCTTGTCAGTACATCCTAAGTGGGAAAAGGCATTAGGGGGCGCTACTGAGCATTTGGGGCAAAATATTGGGCAAATGTGGTATCAGATGAAAGAGCTCATGATTTGAAACCTACGTGGCAGGTTTCATGATTCTGTGAACATCATAAAGTCCTCAAAGCGCTGTTCGAAAAAATGAAAATCGGTGCACGCCACGCCGCGTGGACGACTTCCTGTTTGGTAAAAAAATTCCACAAAATTAATTTCTCAATGATCCGATGTGAGCTGTAACATATTTAAATTTCATGCCGATCCGAGAGGATTTGTGGTCACATGACCCGACGTTAGGGGGCGCTAGCGAGTCCCCTTACCACGCTTGCGTCCAATCACGTTAAATTAAATAAATTTTCACCAGCTGTGACGTGTGTGCAGAATTTCATGAGTTTTCATGCATGTTCAAGCCGCCAAAAATGCGCTCAAAGTGGCGGCATAAGAACGTGAAAAATAATAATAATAGGAATAATAATTAAAACTGCAAGCAGTGTCGAAGGGCCCTCGCACCCCCCCGTTTTCCCCCCAACTGTAACGCCGTACGTGCACGTCGGTGCGTGCGGCAGTCGCAGGGCTGTCAAAACTGGCATGTAGATGTCTTTGCTCCTGTGCCTTTAATTGAACATTGTGTGCAGCGGTTAATGTCTCCACTAGATGGCAAACTAAGACCACAAATGAGTCTGGGTGACTTCTCAGCACAAAGGAATGTGGGTGAAGGGCCAAAAAAGCGTCAAGATTGAGCATTTTAGCCTGGATGGCCGACTTCCTGTTGGATTTGGCTATGGGTCCAAGAGGCTTTTTAGTGCGTCTGGACATGATACATGTGTTCACCGAATTTCGTTTGTCTACGTCAATCTGAGTTGAGGGGCTTGATTTTTTAAATTTTCCAGGGGGCGCTATTAATCAATTTTTGCGTCGGCCATTTCCGCGCTCCTTAAAATATCAAAGTTGTCTCCGGATCGGACATGATTGCAAGTTTTGGTGAGTTTTGGGGCATGTTTAGGCTGTCAAAAAGGCGTACAACTATAATAATAATAAAAATCATCCAGATTGAAAATTTTTGCCTGGATGGCCGACTTCCTGTTGGACTTAGGGTATGGGTCCAAGAGGCCTTTTTGTGCGTCTGGACATAATACATAGACCTTGTCGATTTCATTTCTCTATGTCAATGTGGAAGGCGGGGCTTAAACTTTGAAATCTTCCAGGGGGCGCTGTGGAGTCATCTTCTCACTTAAAAATCCCAAACTTTGTCAGTAGTCAATCTGTGTCAATGTTGACGTATGTGTTCAATTTGGTGAGTGTAGGAGTTTGTGAAAATGTACAAAATGGATAAAGGCATTAGGGGGCGCTATTGAGCTGTTGTGCCACGCCCAGGGGCACTTATGGTCTCAAATTAAAGTGCTCCTGAGTGTGAACCTATGTGGGCAATTTGGTGATTCTGTGAAGACGGGAAAGTCCTCTAAACGCAGAGGGAAAAACGGAAAATTGACGCAGGAAATGCACAATAACTCACTTCCTGTTAGAGCGAAAAATTTGAAAAAAATAATTTGAGGGTTTACCCATGAGTGCTATGAGTCCTGTAAATTTCACGAAGATCAGACAAAGTTTGTGGTCACATGACCTGCTGTTAGGGGGCGCTATGGAGACCCCTTGCCACATCCACCCCCAATGATGTTGAAATTGAAACGGCGTCACCAGGTGTGACATTTTACGCAGTGCATGTATAAACATCCGACAATGTATGGAGGAGTTATAAGGAGTTGTTTGTTTATACAAACAAACGACTGCCACGCCCACCTGGTATAACGTAGGAAAAATCTGTCATCAAGTTTACATAATCAAGGTCTGAGGATGATATAGTTCCAATCTGAAGTCTGTGGAGTCAAAACTGCAGGAGGAGTTCGTTAAAGTGCAAGGCCTGGAAATGGGGAAAATGGCGGAAAAAATGCACCTGTGATCCAAGATGGCCGACTTCCTGTTGGACTTAGGGTATGGGTCCAAGAGGCTTTTTTGTGCGTCTGGTCATGATATATATGAATCCTAAATTTCGTTCATGTACGTGCATGTAGAAGGCGGGGCTTCAACTTTTAATGTTCTAGGGGGCGCTGTAGAGTCATTTTGCAACTTAAAAGGTTGCGGTTATATCAAAAAATAATATTCGTGAGTCTTGATGAGTGTGTCCAATTTGGTGAGTTTTAGAGCTTGTCAGTACATGCTAAGTGGGAAAAGGCATTAGGGGGCGCTACTGAGCTGTTGGGGCAAAATATTGGGCAAATGTGGTATCAGATGAAAGAGCTCATGATTTGAAACCTACGTGGCAGGTTTCATGATTCTGTGAACATCATAAAGTCCTCAAAGCGTTGTTCGAAAAATGAAAATCGGTGCACGCCACGCCGCGTGGGCGACTTCCTGTTTGGTAAAAAAATTCCACAAAATTAATTTCCCAATGATCCAATGAGAGCTGTAACATATTTAAATTTCATGCTGATCCGAGAGGATTTGTGGTCACATGACCCGACGTTAGGGGGCGCTAGCGAGTCCCCTTACCACGCTTGCGTCCAATCACATTAAATTAAATAAATTTTCACCAGCTGCGACGTTTGTGCAGAATTTCATGAGTTTTCATTTATGTTCAAGCCGCCAAAAATGCGATTCATTACACGGCATAAGAACGTGAATAATAATAATAAGAATCCTGGCAAAAGCAATAGGTCCCTCACTGACTTGTCAGTGCTCGGGCCCTAATAATAATTCCGGCAAAAGCAATAGGTCCCTCACTGACTTGTCAGTGCTCGGGCCCTAATTAAAACTGCAAGCAGTGTCGAAGGGCCCTCGCACCCCCCCGTTTTCCCCCCAACTGTAACGCCGTACGTGCACGTCGGTGCGTGCGGCAGTCGCAGGGCTGTCAAAACTGGCATGTAGATGTCTTTGCTCCTGTGCCTTTAATTGAACATTGTGTGCAGCGGTTAATGTCTCCACTAGATGGCAAACTAAGACCAGAAATGAGTCTGGGTGACTTCTCAGCACAAAGGAATGTGGGTGAAGGGCCAAAAAAGCGTCAAGATTGAGCATTTTAGCCTGGATGGCCGACTTCCTGTTGGACTTAGGCTATGGGTCCAAGAGGCTTTTTAGTGTGTCTGGACATGATACATGTGTTCACCGAATTTCGTTTGTCTACGTCAATCTGAGTGGAGGGGCTTGATTTTTTCAATTTTCTAGGGGGCGCTATTAATCAATTTTTGCGTCGGCCATTTCCCCGCTCCTTAAAATATCAAAGTTTTCTCCGGATCGGACATGATTGCAAGTTTTGGTGAGTTTTGGGGCATGTTTAGGCTGTCAAAAAGGCGTACAACTATAATAATAATAAAAATGATCCAGATTGAACATTTTAGCCTGGATGGCCGACTTCCTGTTGGACTTAGGGTATGGGTCCAAGAGGCTTTTTTGTGCATCTGGACATAATACATAGGCCTTGTCGATTTCATTTTTCTATGTCAATGTGGAAGGCGGGGCTTAAACTTTGAAATCTTCCAGGGGGCGCTGTGGAGTCATCTTCTCACTTAAAAATCCCAAACTTTGTCAGTAGTCAATATGTGTGACTGTTGACGTATGTGTACAATTTGGTGAGTGTAGGAGTTTGTGAAAATGTACAAAATGGATAAAGGCATTAGGGGGCGCTATTGAGCTGTTGTGCCACGCCCAGAGGCAGTTATGGTCTCAAATTAAAGTGCGCCTGAGTGTGAACCTATGTGGGCAATTTGGTGATTCTGTGAAGACGGGAAAGTCCTCTAAACGCAGAGGGAAAAACGGAAAATTGACGCAGGAAATGCACAATAACTCACTTCCTGTTAGAGCGAAAAATTTGAAAAAAATAATTTGAGGGTTTACCCATGAGTGCTATGAGTCCTGTAAATTTCACGAAGATCAGACAAAGTTTGTGGTCACATGACCTGCTGTTAGGGGGCGCTATGGAGACCCCTTGCCACATCCACCCCCAATGATGTTGAAATTGAAACGGCGTCACCAGGTGTGACATTTTACGCAGTGCATGTATAAACATCCGACAATGTATGGAGGAGTTATAAGGAGTTGTTTGTTTATACAAACAAACGACTGCCACGCCCACCTGGTATAACGTAGGAAAAATCTGTCGTCAAGTTTACATCATCAAGGTCTGAGGATGATACAGTTCCAATCTGAAGTCTGTGGAGTCAAAACTGCAGGAGGAGTGCGTTAAAGTACGAGGGCTGGAAATGGGGAAAATGGCGGCAAAAATGCACCTGTGATCCAAGATGGCCGACTTCCTGTTGGACTTAGGGTATGTGTCCAAGAGGCTTTTTTGTGCGTCTGGTCATGATATATATGAATCCTAAATTTCGTTCATGTACGTGCATGTAGAAGGCGGGGCTTCAACTTTTAATGCTCTAGGGGGCGCTGTAGAGTCATATTGCCACTTAAAAGGCTGCGGTTATACAAAAAAATAATATTTGTGAGTCCTGATGAGTGTGTCCAATTTGGTGAGTTTTAGAGCTTGTCAGTACATGCTAAGTGGGAAAAGGCATTAGGGGGCGCTACTGAGCTGTTGGGGCAAAATATTGGGCAAATGTGGTATCAGATGAAAGAGCTCATGATTTGAAACCTACGTGGCAGGTTTCATGATTCTGTGAACATCATAAAGTCCTCAAAGCGGTGTTCGAAAAATGAAAATCGGTGAACGCCACGCCGCGTGGGCGACTTCCTGTTTGGTAAAAAAATTCCACAAAATTAATTTTCCAATGATCCAATGAGACCTATGACATATGTAAATTTCATGCAGATCCGAGAAGATTTGTGGTCACATGACCCGACGTGTGGGGGCGCTAGCGAGTCCCCTTACCACGCTTGCGTCCAATCACGTTAAATTAAATAAATTTTCACCAGCTGCGACGTGTGTGCAGAATTTCATGAGTTTTCATGCATGTTCAGGCCACCAAAAATGCGATTCATTACACGGCATAAGAACGTGAAAAATAATGAATTATAATAATAAGAATCCTGGCAAAAGCAATAGGTCCCTCACTGACTTGTCAGTGCTCGGGCCCTAATTAAAACTGCAAGCAGTGTCGAAGGGCCCTCGCATATCCACGCACGTCGGACTGTGGCGCAGTCGGAGGGCGCGCAGGTAGAGGTCTTCTTACGCAGGAACGTCAGTGCTTGTCGCAGTCGCAGGGCATTGACAGCAGCCATGTAAAGGTCTTTGCTCCTGCTGCTTTAATGGAACATTGTGTGAAGGGGGGTTAATGTCTCCACTAGATGGCAGACCAAGACCAGAAATGAAAGGGGATAAGGTATTCATATAATGGTTAAACTTTGAAATCTTCCAGGGGGCGCTGTGGAGTCATTTCCTCACTTAAAAATCCCAAACTTTGTCAGTAGGCAATATGTGTGACTGTTGACGTATGTGTACAATTTGGTGATTCTGTGAAGACGGGAAAGTCCTCTAAAGGCAGAGGGAAAAATGGAAAATCGACGCAGGAAATGCACAATAACTCACTTCCTGTAAGAGCGAAAATTTTGAAAAAAATAATTTGGGGGTTTACCCAGGAGTGCTATGAGTCCTGTAAATTACACGAAGATCAGACAAAGTTTGTGGTCACATGACCTGCTGTTAGGGGGCGCTATGGAGACCCCTTGCCACATCCACCCCCAATGATGTTGAAATTGAAACGGCTTGAACAGGTGTGACATTTTACGCACTGCATGTATAAACATCCGACAAAGTATTGAGGAGTTATAAGGAGTTGTTTGTTTATACAAACAAACGACTGCCACGCCCACCTGGTATAACGTAGGGAAAATCTGTTATCAAGTTTACATCATCAAGGTCTGAGGATGATACAGTTCTAATCTGAAGTCACTGCAGTTAAAACTGCAGGAGGAGTGCGTTATAGTACGAGGGCTGGAAATGGGGAAAATGGCGGCAAAAATTCACCTGTGATCCAAGATGGCCGACTTCCTGTTGGACTTAGGGTATGGGTCCAAGAGGCTTTTTTGTGCGTCTGGTCATGATATATATGAATCCTAAATTTCGTTCATGTACGTGCATGTAGAAGGCGGGGCTTCAACTTTTAATGTTCTAGGGGGCGCTGTAGAGTCATTTTGCCACTTAAAAGGTTGCGGTTATACCAAAAAATAATATTCGTGAGTCTTGACAAGTGTGTCCAATTTGGTGAGTTTGAGAGCTTGTCAGTACATCCTAGGTGGGAAAAGGCATTAGGGGGCGCTACTGAGCTGTTGGGGCAAAATATTGGGCAAATGTGGTATCAGATGAAAGAGCTCATGATTTGAAACTACGTGGTAGGTTTCATGATTCTGTGAACATCATAAAGTCCTCAAAGCGGTATTCGAAAAATGAAAATCGTTGCACGCCACGCCGCGTGCACAACTTCCTGTTTGGTAAAAAACTTCCACAAAATTAATATCTACATGATCCGATGACAGCTGTAACATACTTAAATTTCATGCTGATCCGAGAGTATTTTTGGACACATGACCCGACGTTAGGGGGCGCTAGCGAGTCCCCTTACCACGCTTGCGTCCAATCACGTTGAATTAAATAAATTTACACCAGCTGCGACGTGTGTGCAGAATTTCATGAGTTTTCATGCATGTTCAGGCCACGAAAAATGCAATTCATTATGCGTCTCTTGAATAATAATAATAATTAAAACTGCAAGCAGTGTCGAAGGGCCCTCGCACATCCACGCACGTCGGACTGTGGCGCAGTCGGAGGGCGCGCAGGTAGGTCTTCATACGCAGGAACGTCAGTGCTTGTCGCAGTCGCAGGGCATTGACAGCAGCCATGTAAAGGTCTTTGCTCCTGCTGCTTCAATGGAACATTGTGTGAAGGGGGGTTAATGTCTCCACTAGATGGCAGACCAAGACCAGAAATGAAAGGGGATAAGGTATTCATATAATGGTTAAACTTTGAAATCTTCCAGGGGGCGCTGTGGAGTCATTTTCTCACTTAAAAATCCCAAACTTTGTCAGTAGGCAATATGTGTGACTGTTGACGTATGTGTACAATTTGGTGATTCTGTGAAGACGGGAAAGTCCTTTAAACGCTGTTGGAAAAATGGTAAATTGACGCAGGAAATGCAAAATAACTCACTTCCTGTTTGAGCGAAAAATTTGAAAAAATTAATTTGGGGGTTTACCCATAAGTGCTAGGAGTCCTGTAAATTTCACGAAGATCAGACAACGTTTTTGGTCACATGACCTGCTGTTAGGGGGCGCTATGGAGACCCCTTGCCACACCCACCCCCAATGATGTTGAAATTGAAACGGCGTTACCAGGTGTGACATTTTACGCAGTGCATGTATTAACATCCGACAATGTATGGAAGAGTTATAAGGAGTTGTTTGTTTATACAAACAAACAACAGCCACGCCCACCTGGTATAACGTAGGAAAAATCTGTCATCAAGTTTACATAATCAAGGCCTGAGGATGATATAGTTCCAATCTGAAGTCTGTGGAGTCAAAACTGCAGGAGGAGTGTGTTAAAGTACGAGGCCTGGAAAAATGCACCTGTGGCGGAAAAAATGCACCTGTGATCCAAGATGGCCGACTTCCTGTTGGACTTAGGGTATGGGTCCAAGAGGCTTTTTTGTGCGTCTGGTCATGATATATATGAATCCTAAATTTCGTTCATGTACGTGCATGTAGAAGGCGGGGCTTCAACTTTTAATGTTCTAGGGGGCGCTGTAGAGTCATTTTGGCACTTAAAAGGTTGCGGTTATACCAAAAAATAATATTCATGAGTCTTGATGAGTGTGTCCAATTTGGTGAGTTTTAGAGCTTGTCAGTACATGCTAAGTGGGAAAAGGCATTAGGGGGCGCTACTGAGCTGTTGGGGCAAAATATTGGGCAAATGTGGTATCAGATGAAAGAGCTCATGATTTGAAACCTACGTGGCAGGTTTCATGATTCTGTGAACATCATAAAGTCCTCAAAGCGGTGTTCGAAATTGTGAAAATCGGTGCACGCCACGCCGCGTGGTCAACTTCCTGTTTGGTAAAAAAATTCCACAAAATTAATTTCCCAATGATCCGATGAGAGCTGTAACATATTTAAATTTCATGCCGATCCGAGAGGATTTGTGGTCACATGACCCGACGTTAGGGGGCGCTAGCGAGTCCCCTTACCACGCTTGCGTCCAATCACGTTAAATTAAATAAATTTTCACCAGCTGCGACGTGTGTGCAGAATTTCATGAGTTTTCATTTATGTTCAAGCCGCCAAAAATGCGATTCATGACACGGCATAAGAACGTGAATAATAATAATAATAATAATAATAATAATAATAAGAATCCTGGCAAAAGCAATAGGTCCCTCACTGACTTGTCAGTGCTCGGGCCCTAATAATAATAATTCCGGCAATTACAATAGGTCCCTCACTGACTTGTCAGTGCTCGGGCCCTAATAATAATAATAATAATAATAATTCCAGCAATTACAATAGGTCCCTCACTGACTTGTCAGTGCTCGGGCCCTAATAATAATTCCAGCAATTACAATAGGTCCCTCACTGACTTGTCAGTGCTCGGGCCCTAATTAAAACTGCAAGCAGTGTCGAAGGGCCCTCGCACCCCCCCGTTTTCCCCCCAACTGTAACGCCGTACGTGCACGTCGGTGCGTGCGGCGGTCGCAGGGCTGTCAAAACTGGCATGTAGATGTCTTTGCTCCTGTGCCTTTAATTGAACATTGTGTGCAGCGGTTAATGTCTCCACTAGATGGCAAACTAAGACCAGAAATGAGTCTGGGTGACTTCTCAGCACAAAGGAATGTGGGTGAAGGGCCAAAAAAGCGTCAAGATTGAGCATTTTAGCCTGGATGGCCGACTTCCTGTTGGACTTAGGCTATGGGTCCAAGAGGCTTTTTAGTGTGTCTGGACATGATACATGTGTTCACCGAATTTCGTTTGTCTACGTCAATCTGAGTGGAGGGGCTTGATTTTTTAAATTTTCTAGGGGGCGCTATTAATCAATTTTTGCGTCGGCCATTTCCCCGCTCCTTAAAATATCAAAGTTTTCTCCGGATCGGACATGATTGCAAGTTTTGGTGAGTTTTGGGGCATGTTTAGGCTGTCAAAAAGGCGTACAACTATAATAATAATAAAAATGATCCAGATTGAACATTTTAGCCTGGATGGCCGACTTCCTGTTGGACTTAGGGTATGGGTCCAAGAGGCTTTTTTGTGCATCTGGACATAATACATAGGCCTTGTCGATTTCATTTTTCTATGTCAATGTGGAAGGCGGGGCTTAAACTTTGAAATCTTCCAGGGGGCGCTGTGGAGTCATCTTCTCACTTAAAAATCCCAAACTTTGTCAGTAGTCAATATGTGTGACTGTTGACGTATGTGTACAATTTGGTGAGTGTAGGAGTTTGTGAAAATGTACAAAATGGATAAAGGCATTAGGGGGCGCTATTGAGCTGTTGTGCCACGCCCAGAGGCAGTTATGGTCTCAAATTAAAGTGCGCCTGAGTGTGAACCTATGTGGGCAATTTGGTGATTCTGTGAAGACGGGAAAGTCCTCTAAACGCAGAGGGAAAAACGGAAAATTGACGCAGGAAATGCACAATAACTCACTTCCTGTTAGAGCGAAAAATTTGAAAAAAATAATTTGAGGGTTTACCCATGAGTGCTATGAGTCCTGTAAATTTCACGAAGATCAGACAAAGTTTGTGGTCACATGACCTGCTGTTAGGGGGCGCTATGGAGACCCCTTGCCACATCCACCCCCAATGATGTTGAAATTGAAACGGCGTCACCAGGTGTGACATTTTACGCAGTGCATGTATAAACATCCGACAATGTATGGAGGAGTTATAAGGAGTTGTTTGTTTATACAAACAAACGACTGCCACGCCCACCTGGTATAACGTAGGAAAAATCTGTCGTCAAGTTTACATCATCAAGGTCTGAGGATGATACAGTTCGAATCTGAAGTCTGTGGAGTCAAAACTGCAGGAGGAGTGCGTTAAAGTACGAGGGCTGGAAATGGGGAAAATGGCGGCAAAAATGCACCTGTGATCCAAGATGGCCGACTTCCTGTTGGACTTAGGGTATGTGTCCAAGAGGCTTTTTTGTGCGTCTGGTCATGATATATATGAATCCTAAATTTCGTTCATGTACGTGCATGTAGAAGGCGGGGCTTCAACTTTTAATGCTCTAGGGGGCGCTGTAGAGTCATATTGCCACTTAAAAGGCTGCGGTTATACAAAAAAATAAAATTTGTGAGTCCTGATGAGTGTGTCCAATTTGGTGAGTTTTAGAGCTTGTCAGTACATGCTAAGTGGGAAAAGGCATTAGGGGGCGCTACTGAGCTGTTGGGGCAAAATATTGGGCAAATGTGGTATCAGATGAAAGAGCTCATGATTTGAAACCTACGTGGCAGGTTTCATGATTCTGTGAACATCATAAAGTCCTCAAAGCGGTGTTCGAAAAATGAAAATCGGTGAACGCCACGCCGCGTGGGCGACTTCCTGTTAGGTAAAAAAATTCCACAAAATTAATTTTCCAATGATCCAATGAGACCTATGACATATGTAAATTTCATGCAGATCCGAGAAGATTTGTGGTCACATGACCCGACGTGTGGGGGCGCTAGCGAGTCCCCTTACCACGCTTGCGTCCAATCACGTTAAATTAAATAAATTTTCACCAGCTGCGACGTGTGTGCAGAATTTCATGAGTTTTCATGCATGTTCAGGCCACCAAAAATGCGATTCATTACACGGCATAAGAACGTGAAAAATAGGAATAATTAAAACTGCAAGCAGTGTCGAAGGGCCCTCGCACATCCACGCACGTCGGACTGTGGCGCAGTCGGAGGGCGCGCAGGTAGAGGTCTTCATACGCAGGAACGTCAGTGCTTGTCGCAGTCGCAGGGCATTGACAGCAGCCATGTAAAGGTCTTTGCTCCTGCTGCTTCAATGGAACATTGTGTGAAGGGGGGTTAATGTCTCCACTAGATGGCAGTCTAAGAGCACAAATGAAAGGGGATAAGGTATTCATATAATGGTTAAACTTTGAAATCTTCCAGGGGGCGCTGTGGAGTCATTTTCTCACTTAAAAATCCCAAACTGTGTCAGTAGGCAATATGTGTGACTGTTGACGTATGTGTACAATTTGGTGATTCTGTGAAGACGGGAAAGTCCTCTAAAGGCAGAGGGAAAAATGGAAAATTGACGCAGGAAATGCACAATAACTCACTTCCTGTAAGAGCGAAAATTTTGAAAAAAATTATTTGGGGGTTTACCCAGGAGTGCTATGAGTCCTGTAAATTTCACGAAGATCAGACAAAGTTTGTGGTCACATGACCTGCTGTTAGGGGGCGCTATGGAGACCCCTTGCTACACCCACCCCCAATGATGTTGAAATTGAAACGGCGTCACCAAGTGTGACATTTCACGCGCTGCATGTATAAACATCCGACAATGTATGGAGGAGTTATAAGGAGTTGTTTGTTTATACAAACAAACGACTGCCACGCCCACCTGGTATAACGTAGGTAAAATCTGTCATCAAGTTTACATAATCAAGGTCTGAGGATGATACACTTCTAATCTGAAGTCTCTGCAGTCAAAACTGCAGGAGGAGTTTGTTAAAGTACGCGGGCTGAAAAAATGCACCTGTGGCGGAAAAAATGCACCTGTGATCCAAGATGGCCGACTTCCTGTTGGACTTAGGGTATGGGTCCAAGAGGCTTTTTTGTGCGTCTGGTCATGATATATATGAATCCTAAATTTCGTGCATGTACGTGCATGTAGAAGACGGGGCTTCAACTTTTAATGTTCTAGGGGGCGCTGTAGAGTCATTTTGGCACTTAAAAGGTTGCGGTTATACCAAAAAATAATATTCATGAGTCTTGATGAGTGTTTCCAATTTGGTGAGTTTTAGAACTTGTCAGTACATGCTAAGTGGGAAAAGGCATTAGGGGGCGCTACTGAGCTGTTGGGGCAAAATATTGGGCAAATGTGGTATCAGATGAAAGAGCTCATGATTTGAAACCTACGTGGCAGGTTTCATGATTCTGTGAACATCATAAAGTCCTCAAAGCGGTGTGCGAAATTGTGAAAATCGGTGCACGCCACGCCACGTGGTCAACTTCCTGTTTGGTAAAAAAATTCCACAAAATTAATTTCCGTATGATCCGATGAGAGCTGTAACATATTTAAATTTCATGCCGATCAGAGAAGATTTGTGGTCACATGACCCGACGTTAGGGGGCGCTAGCGAGTCCCCTTACCACGCTTGCGTCCAATCACGTTGAATTAAATTAATTTACACCAGCTGCGACGTGTGTGCAGAATTTCATGAGTTTTCATTTATGTTCAAGCCGCCAAAAATGCGATTCATTACGCGGCACTTGAATAATAATAATAATTAAAACTGCAAGCAGTGTCGAAGGGCCCTCGCACCCCCCCGTTTACCCCCCCAATTGTAACGCCGTACGTGCACGTCGTTGCGTGCGGCGGTCGCAGGGCTGTCAAAACTGGCATGTAGATGTCTTTGCTCCTGTGCCTTTAATTGAACATTGTGTGCAGCTGTTAATGTCTCCACTAGATGGCAGTCTAAGACCACAAATGAGTCTGAGTGACTTCTAAGAAATAAGGAATTTGGGTGAAGGGTCAAAATATCATTAAGATTGAGCATTTTTGCCTAGATGGCCGACTTCCTGTTGGACTTAGGCTATGGCTCCAAGAGGCTTTTTTGTGCGTCTTTACACGATACATGTGTTTCCCGAATTTGGTTTGTTTACGTCAATCTGAGTGGAGGGGCTTGATTTTTTAAATTTTCTAGGGGGCGCTATTAATCAATTTTTGCGTTGGCCATTTCCGCGCTCCTTAAAATATCAAAGTGTTCTCCGGATCGGACATGATTGCAAGTTTTGGTGAGTTTTGGGGCATGTTTAGGCTGTCAAAAAGGCGTACAACTATAATAATAATAAAAATTATCCAGATTGAAAATTTTAGCCTGGATGGCCGACTTCCTGTTGGACTTAGGGTATGGGTCCAAGAGGCTTTTTTGTGCGTCTGGACATAATACATAGACCTTGTCGATTTCATTTCTCTATGTCAATGTGGAAGGCGGGGCTTAAACTTTGAAATCTTCCAGGGGGCGCTGTAGAGTCATCTTCTCACTTAAAAATCCCAAACTTTGTCAGTAGTCAATCTGTGTCAATGTTGACGTATGTGTTCAATTTGGTGAGTGTAGGAGTTTGTGAAAATGTACAAAATGGATAAAGGCATTAGGGGGCGCTATTGAGCTGTTGTGCCACGCCCAGGGGCACTTATGGTCTCAAATTAAAGTGCTCCTGAGTGTGAACCTATGTGGGCAATTTGGTGATTCTGTGAAGACGGGAAAGTCCTCTAAACGCAGAGGGAAAAACGGAAAATTGACGCAGGAAATGCACAATAACTCACTTCCTGTTAGAGCGAAAAATTTGAAAAAAATAATTTGAGGGTTTACCCATGAGTGCTATGAGTCCTGTAAATTTCACGAAGATCAGACAAAGTTTGTGGTCACATGACCTGCTGTTAGGGGGCGCTATGGAGACCCCTTGCCACATCCACCCCCAATGATGTTGAAATTGAAACGTCGTTACCAGGTGTGACATTTTACGCAGTGCATGTATAAACATCCGACAATGTATGGAGGAGTTATAAGGAGTTGTTTGTTTATACAAACAAACAACAGCCACGCCCACCTGGTATAACGTAGGTAAAATCTGTCATCAAGTTTACATAATCAAGGCCTGAGGATGATATAGTTCCAATCTGAAGTCTGTGGAGTCAAAACTGCAGGAGGAGTTCGTTAAAGTACGAGGCCTGGAAAAATGCACCTGTGGCGGAAAAAATGCACCTGTGATCCAAGATGGCCGACTTCCTGTTGGACTTAGGGTATGGGTCCAAGAGGCTTTTTTGTGCGTCTGGTCATGATATATATGAATCCTAAATTTCGTTCATGTACGTGCATGTAGAAGGCGGGGCTTCAACTTTTAATGTTCTAGGGGGCGCTGTAGAGTCATCTTGGCACCTAAAAAGTTGCAGTTATACCAAAAAATAATATTCGTGAGTGTTGATGAGTGTGTCTAATTTGGTGAGTTTTAGAGTTTGTCAGTACATCCTAAGTGGGAAAAGGCATTAGGGGGCGCTACTGAGCTGTTGGGGCAAAATATTGGGCAAATGTGATATCAGATGAAAGAGCTCATGATTTGAAACCTACGTGGCAGGTTTCATGATTCTGTGAACATCATAAAGTCCTCAAAGCGGTGTTCGAAAAATGAAAATCAGTGCACGCCACGCCGCGTGGTCAACTTCCTGTTTGGTAAAAAAATTCCACAAAATTAATTTCCCAATGATCCGATAAGACCTATGACATATTTAAATTTCATGGCGATCCGAGAGGATTTGTGGTCACATGACCCGACGTTAGGGGGCGCTAGCGAGTCCCCTTACCACGCTTGCGTCCAATCACATTGAATTAAATAAATTTTCACCAGCTGCGACGTTTGTGCAGAATTTCATGAGTTTTCATGTATGTTCAGGCCACCAAAAATGCGATTCATTACACGGCATAAGAGCGTGCTTAATAATAATAATAAGAATCCTGGCAAAAGCAATAGGTCCCTCACTGACTTGTCAGTGCTCGGGCCCTAATTAAAACTGCAAGCAGTGTCGAAGGGCCCTCGCACCCCCCCGTTTACCCCCCCAATTGTAACGCCGTACGTGCACGTCGGTGCGTGCGGCGGTCGCAGGGCTGTCAAAACTGGCATGTAGATGTCTTTGCTCCTGTGCCTTTAATTGAACATTGTGTGCAGCTGTTAATGTCTCCACTAGATGGCAGTCTAAGACCACAAATGAGTCTGAGTGACTTCTAAGCAATAAGGAATGTGGGTGAAGGGTCAAAAAAATCATTGAGATTGAGCATTTTTGCCTGGATTGCAGACTTCCTGTTGGACTTAGGCTATGGCTCCAAGAGGCTTTTTTGTGCGTCTGGACATAATACATAGGCCTTGTCGATTTCATTTTTCTATGTCAATGTGGAAGGCGGGGCTTAAACTTTGAAATCTTCAAGGGGGCGCTGTGGAGTCATCTTCTCACTTAAAAATCCCAAACTTTGTCAGTAGTCAATCTGTGTGAATGTTGACGTATGTGTTCAATTTGGTGAGTGTAGGAGTTTGTGAAAATGTACAAAATGGATAAAGGCATTAGGGGGCGCTATTGAGCTGTTGTGCCACGCCCAGGGGCAGTTATGGTCTCAAATTAAAGTGCTCCTGAGTGTGAACCTATGTGGGCAATTTGGTGATTCTGTGAAGACGGGAAAGTCCTTTAAACGTTGTTGGAAAAATGGTAAATTGACGCAGGAAATGCACAATAACCAACTTCCTGTTAGAGCAAAAATTTTGAAAAAAATAATTTGAGGGTTTACCCATGAGTGCTATGAGTCCTGTAAGTTTCACTAAGATCAGACAAAGTTTGTGGTCAAATGACCTGCTGTTAGGGGGCGCTATGGAGACCCCTTGCCACACCCACCCCCAATGATGTTGAAATTGAAACAGCGTCACCAAGTGTGACATTTCACGCGCTGCATGTATAAACATCCGACAATGTATGGAGGAGTTATAAGGAGTTGTTTGTTTATACAAACAAACGACTGCCACGCCCACCTGGTATAACGTAGGTAAAATCTGTCATCAAGTTTACATAATCAAGGTCTGAGGATGATATAGTTCCAATCTGAAGTCTGTGGAGTTAAAACTGCAGGAGGAGTTCGTTAAAGTACGAGGGCTGAAAAAATGCACCTGTGGCGGAAAAAATGCACCTGTGATCCAAGATGGCCGACTTCCTGTTGGACTTAGGGTATGGGTCCAAGAGGCTTTTTTGTGCGTCTGGTCATGATATATATGATTCCTAAATTTCGTTCATGTACGTGCATGTAGAAGGCGGGGCTTCAACTTTTAATGTTCTAGGGGGCGCTGTAGAGTCATTTTGGCACTTAAAAAGTTGCGGTTATACCAAAAAATAATATTCGTGAGTCTTGACAAGTGTGTCCAATTTGGTGAGTTTTAGAGCTTGTCAGTACATGCTAAGTGGGAAAAGGCATTAGGGGGCGCTACTGAGCTGTTGGGGCAAAATATTGGGCAAATGTGGTATCAGATGAAAGACCTCATGATTTGAAACCATCGTGGCAGGTTTCATGATTTTGTGAACATCATAAAGTCCTCAAAGCGGTGTTCGAAAAATGAAAATCGGTGCACGCCACGCCGCGTGGTCAACTTCCTGTTTGGTAAAAAAATTCCACAAAATTAATTTCCCAATGATCCGATGAGAGCTGTAACATATTTAAATTTCATGCCGATCCGAGAGGATTTGTGGTCACATGACCCGACGTTAGGGGGCGCTAGCGAGTCCCCTTACCACGCTTGCGTCCAATCACGTTAAATTAAATAAATTTTCACCAGCTGCGACGTCTGTGCAGAATTTCATGAGTTTTCATTTTTGTTCAAGCCGCCAAAAATGCGATTCATTACACGGCATAAGAGCGTGCTTAATAATAATAATTAAAACTGCAAGCAGTGTCGAAGGGCCCTCGCATATCCACGCACGTCGGACTGTGGCGCAGTCGGAGGGCGCGCAGGTAGAGGTCTTCTTACGCAGGAACGTCAGTGCTTGTCGCAGTCGCAGGGCATTGACAGCAGCCATGTAAAGGTCTTTGCTCCTGCTGCTTCAATGGAACATTGTGTGAAGGGGGGTTAATGTCTCCACTAGATGGCAGACCAAGACCAGAAATGAAAGGGGATAAGGTATTCATATAATGGTTAAACTTTGAAATCTTCCAGGGGGCGCTGTGGAGTCATTTTCTCACTTAAAAATCCCAAACTTTGTCAGTAGGCAATATGTGTGACTGTTGACGTATGTGTACAATTTGGTGATTCTGTGAAGACGGGAAAGTCCTTTAAACGCTGTTGGAAAAATGGTAAATTGACGCAGGAAATGCAAAATAACTCACTTCCTGTTTGAGCGAAAAATTTGAAAAAATTAATTTGGGGGTTTACCCATAAGTGCTATGAGTCCTGTAAATTTCACGAAGATCAGACAACGTTTTTGGTCACATGACCTGCTGTTAGGGCGCGCTATGGAGACCCCTTGCCACACCCACCCCCAATGATGTTGAAATTGAAATGGCGTTACCAGGTGTGACATTTTACGCAGTGCATGTATTAACATCCGACAATGTATGGAAGAGTTATAAGGAGTTGTTTGTTTATACAAACAAACAACAGCCACGCCCACCTGGTATAACGTAGGAAAAATCTGTCATCAAGTTTACATAATCAAGGCCTGAGGATGATATAGTTCCAATCTGAAGTCTGTGGAGTCAAAACTGCAGGAGGAGTGCGTTAAAGTACGAGGCCTGGAAAAATGCACCTGTGGCGGAAAAAATGCACCTGTGATCCAAGATGGCCGACTTCCTGTTGGACTTAGGGTATGGGTCCAAGAGGCTTTTTTGTGCGTCTGGTCATGATATATATGAATCCTAAATTCCGTTCATGTACGTGCATGTAGAAGGCGGGGCTTCAACTTTTAATGTTCTAGGGGGCGCTGTAGAGTCATTTTGGCACTTAAAAGGTTGCGGTTATACCAAAAAATAATATTCATGAGTCTTGATGAGTGTGTCCAATTTGGTGAGTTTTAGAGCTTGTCAGTACATGCTAAGTGGGAAAAGGCATTAGGGGGCGCTACTGAGCTGTTGGGGCAAAATATTGGGCAAATGTGGTATCAGATGAAAGAGCTCATGATTTGAAACCTACGTGGCAGGTTTCATGATTCTGTGAACATCATAAAGTCCTCAAAGCGGTGTTCGAAATTGTGAAAATCGGTGCACGCCACGCCGCGTGGTCAACTTCCTGTTTGGTAAAAAAATTCCACAAAATTAATTTCCCAATGATCCGATGAGAGCTGTAACATATTTAAATTTCATGCCGATCCGAGAGGATTTGTGGTCACATGACCCGACATTAGGGGGCGCTAGCGAGTCCCCTTACCACGCTTGCGTCCAATCACGTTAAATTAAATAAATTTTCACCAGCTGCGACGTGTGTGCAGAATTTCATGAGTTTTCATTTATGTTCAAGCCGCCAAAAATGCGATTCATGACACGGCATAAGAACGTGAATAATAATAATAATAATAATAATAATAATAAGAATCCTGGCAAAAGCAATAGGTCCCTCACTGACTTGTCAGTGCTCGGGCCCTAATAATAAGAATCTTGGCAAAAACAATAGGTCCCTCACTGACTTGTCAGTGCTCGGGCCCTAATTAAAACTGCAAGCAGTGTCGAAGGGCCCTCGCACCCCCCCGTTTACCCCCCCAATTGTAACGCCGTACGTGCACGTCGGTGCGTGCGGCGGTCGCAGGGCTGTCAAAACTGGCATGTAGATGTCTTTGCTCCTGTGCCTTTAATTGAACATTGTGTGCAGCTGATAATGTCTCCACTAGATGGCAGTCTAAGACCACAAATGAGTCTGAGTGACTTCTAAGCAATAAGGAATGTGGGTGAAGGGTCAAAAAATCATTAAGATTGAGCATTTTTGCCTAGATGGCCGACTTCCTGTTGGACTTAGGCTATGGCTCCAAGAGGCTTTTTTGTGCGTCTTTACACGATACATGTGTTTCCCGAATTTGGTTTGTTTACGTCAATCTGAGTGGAGGGGCTTGATTTTTTAAATTTTCTAGGGGGCGCTATTAATCAATTTTTGCGTCGGCCATTTCCGCGCTCCTTAAAATATCAAAGTGTTCTCCGGATCGGACATGATTGCAAGTTTTGGTGAGTTTTGGGGCATGTTTAGGCTGTCAAAAAGGCGTACAACTATAATAATAATAAAAATTATCCAGATTGAAAATTTTAGCCTGGATGGCCGACTTCCTGTTGGACTTAGGGTATGGGTCCAAGAGGCTTTTTTGTGCGTCTGGACATAATACATAGGCCTTGTCGATTTCATTTTTCTATGTCAATGTGGAAGGCGGGGCTTAAACTTTGAAATCTTCAAGGGGGCGCTGTGGAGTCATCTTCTCACTTAAAAATCCCAAACTTTGTCAGTAGTCAATCTGTGTGAATGTTGACGTATGTGTTCAATTTGGTGAGTGTAGGAGTTTGTGAAAATGTACAAAATGGATAAAGGCATTAGGGGGCGCTATTGAGCTGTTGTGCCACGCCCAGGGGCAGTTATGGTCTCAAATTAAAGTGTTCCTGAGTGTGAACCTATGTGGGCAATTTGGTGATTCTGTGAAGACGGGAAAGTCCTTTAAACGCTGTTGGAAAAATGGTAAATTGACGCAGGAAATGCACAATAACCGACTTCCTGTTAGAGCAAAAATTTAGAAAAAATTAATTTGGGGGTTTACCCATAAGTGCTATGAGTCCTGTAAATTTCACGAAGATCAGACAACGTTTTTGGTCACATGACCTGCTGTTAGGGGGCGCTATGGACACCCCTTGCCACACCCACCCCCAATGATGTTGAAATTGAAACGGCGTTACCAGGTGTGACATTTTACGCAGTGCATGTATTAACATCCGACAATGTATGGAGGAGTTATAAGGAGTTGTTTGTTTATACAAACAAACAACAGCCACGCCCACCTGGTATAACGTAGGAAAAATCTGTTGTCAAGTTTACATCATCAAGGTCTGATGATGATACAATGCGAATCTTAAGTCTGTGGAGTCAAAACTGCAGGAGGAGTGCGTTAAAGTACGAGGCCTGGAAAAATGCACCTGTGGCGGAAAAAATGCACCTGTGATCCAAGATGGCCGACTTCCTGTTGGACTTAGGGTATGGGTCCAGGAGGCTTTTTTGTGCGTCTGGTCATGATATATATGAATCCTAAATTCCGTTCATGTACGTGCATGTAGAAGGCGGGGCTTCAACTTTTAATGTTCTAGGGGGCGCTGTAGAGTCATTTTGGCACTTAAAAGGTTGCGGTTATACCAAAAAATAATATTCATGAGTCTTGATGAGTGTGTCCAATTTGGTGAGTTTTAGAGCTTGTCAGTACATGCTAAGTGGGAAAAGGCATTAGGGGGCGCTACTGAGCTGTTGGGGCAAAATATTGGGCAAATGTGGTATCAGATGAAAGAGCTCATGATTTGAAACCTACGTGGCAGGTTTCATGATTCTGTGAACATCATAAAGTCCTCAAAGCGGTGTTCGAAAAATGAAAATCAGTGCACGCCACGCCGCGTGGTCAACTTCCTGTTTGGTAAAAAAATTCCACAAAATTAATTTCCCAATGATCCGATAAGACCTATGACATATTTAAATTTCATGCCGATCCGAGAGGATTTGTGGTCACATGACCCGACGTTAGGGGGCGCTAGCGAGTCCCCTTACCACGCTTGCGTCCAATCACATTGAATTAAATAAATTTTCACCAACTGCGACGTGTGTGCAGAATTTCATGAGTTTTCATGTATGTTCAGGCCACCAAAAATGCGATTCATTACACGGCATAAGAGCGTGCTTAATAATAATAATAAGAATCCTGGCAAAAGCAATAGGTCCCTCACTGACTTGTCAGTGCTCGGGCCCTAATTAAAACTGCAAGCAGTGTCGAAGGGCCCTCGCACCCCCCAGGTTTCCCCCCAACTGTAACGCCGTACATGCACGTCGGTGCGTGCGGCAGTCGCAGGGCTGTCAAAACTGGCATGTAGATGTCTTTGCTCCTGTGCCTTTAAGTGAACATTGTGTGATGGGGTTAATGTCTCCACTAGATGGCAAACTAAGACCACAAATGAGTCTGGGTGACTTCTCAGCACAAAGGAATGTGGGTGAAGGGTCAAAAAAGCATCAAGATTGAGCATTTTGCCTGGATGGCCGACTTCCTGTTGGACTTAGGCTATGGGTCCAAGAGGCTTTTTTGTGCGTCTTTACACGATACATGTGTTTCCCGAATTTGGTTTGTCTACGTCAATCTGAGTGGAGGGGCTTGATTTTTTAAATTTTCTAGGGGGCGCTATTAATCAATTTTTGCGTCGGCCATTTCCCCGCTCCTTAAAATATCAAAGTTTTCTCCGGATTGGACATGATTGCAAGTTTTGGTGAGTTTTGGGGCATGTTTAGGCTGTCAAAAAGGCGTACAACTATAATAATAATAAAAATTATCCAGATTGAACATTTTAGCCTGGATGGCCGACTTCCTGTTGGACTTAGGGTATGGGTCCAAGAGGCTTTTTTGTGCGTCTGGACATAATACATAGGCATTGTCGATTTCATATTTCTATGTCAATGTGGAAGGCGGGGCTTAAACTTTGAAATCTTCCAGGGGGCGCTGTGGAGTCATATTCTCACTTAAAAATCCCAAACTTTGTCAGTAGTCAATATGTGTGACTGTTGACGTATGTGTACAATTTGGTGAGTGTAGGAGTTTGTGAAAATGTACAAAATGGATAAAGGCATTAGGGGGCGCTATTGAGCTGTTGTGCCACGCCCAGAGGCAGTTATGGTCTCAAATTAAAGTGCGCCTGAGTGTGAACCTATGTGGGCAATTTGGTGATTCTGTGAATACGGGAAAGTCCTCTAAACACAGAGGGAAAAACGGAAAATTGACGCAGGAAATGCACAATAACTCACTTCCTGTTAGAGCGAAAAATTTGAAAAAAATAATTTGAGGGTTTACCCATGAGTGCTATGAGTCCTGTAAATTTCACGAAGATCAGACAAAGTTTGTGGTCACATGACCTGCTGTTAGGGGGCGCTATGGAGACCACTTGCCACATCCACCCCCAATGATGTTGAAATTGAAACGGCGTCACCAGGTGTGACATTTTACGCAGTGCATGTATAAACATCCGACAATGTATGGAGGAGTTATAAGGAGTTGTTTGTTTATACAAACAAACGACTGCCACGCCCACCTGGTATAACGTAGGAAAAATCTGTCGTCAAGTTTACATCATCAAGGTCTGAGGATGATATAGTTCCAATCTGAAGTCTGTGGAGTCAAAACTGTAGGAGGAGTTCGTTAAAGTACGAGGCCTGGAAATGGGGAAAATGGCGGCAAAAATGCACCTGTGATCCAAGATGGCCGACTTCCTGTTTGACTTAGGGTATGTGTCCAAGAGGCTTTTTTGTGCGTCTGGTCATGATATATATGAATCCTAAATTTCGTTCATGTACGTGCATGTAGAAGGCGGGGCTTCAACTTTTAATGTTCTAGGGGGCGCTGTAGAGTCATTTTGCCACTTAAAAGGTTGCGGTTATACCAAAAAATAATATTTGTGAGTCTTGATGAGTGTGTCCAATTTGGTGAGTTTTAGAGCTTGTCAGTACATGCTAAGTGGGAAAAGGCATTAGGGGGCGCTACTGAGCTGTTGGGGCAAAATATTGGGCAAATGTGGTATCAGATGAAACAGCTCATGATTTGAAACCTACGTGGCAGGTTTCATGATTCTGTGAACATCATAAAGTCCTCAAAGCGGTGTTCGAAAAATGAAAATCGGTGCACGCCACGCCGCGTGGGTGACTTCCTGTTAGGTAAAAAAATTCCACAAAATTAATTTTCCAATGATCCAATGAGACCTATGACATATGTAAATTTCATGCAGATCCGAGAAGATTTGTGGTCACATGACCCGACGTGTGGGGGCGCTAGCGAGTCCCCTTACCACGCTTGCGTCCAATCACGTTAAATTAAATAAATTTTCACCAGCTGCGACGTGTGTGCAGAATTTCATGAGTTTTCATGCATGTTCAGGCCACCAAAAATGCGCCCAAAGTGGCGGCATAAGAACGTGAAAAATAATTAAAACTGCAAGCAGTGTCGAAGGGCCCTCGCACATCCACGCACGTCGGACTGTGGCGCAGTCGGAGGGCGCGCAGGTAGAGGTCTTCTTACGCAGGAACGTCAGTGCTTGTCGCAGTCGCAGGGCATTGACAGCAGCCATGTAAAGGTCTTTGCTCCTGCTGCTTCAATGGAACATTGTGTGAAGGGGGGTTAATGTCTCCACTAGATGGCACACCAAGACCAGAAATGAAAGGGGATAAGGTATTCATATAATGGTTAAACTTTGAAATCTTCCAGGGGGCGCTGTGGAGTCATTTTCTCACTTAAAAATCCCAAACTTTGTCAGTAGGCAATATGTGTGACTGTTGACGTATGTGTACAATTTGGTGATTCTGTGAAGACGGGAAAGTCCTCTAAAGGCAGAGGGAAAAATGGAAAATTGACGCAGGAAATGCACAATAACTCACTTCCTGTAAGAGCGAAAATTTTGAAAAAAATAATTTGGGGGTTTACCCAGGAGTGCTATGAGTCCTGTAAATTTCACGAAGATCAGACAAAGTTTGTGGTCACATGACCTGCTGTTAGGGGGCGCTATGGAGACCCCTTGCCACATCCACCCCCAATGATGTTGAAATTGAATCGGCGTCACCAAGTGTGACATTTCACGCGCTGCATGTATAAACATCCGACAATGTATGGAGGAGTTATAAGGAGTTGTTTGTTTATACAAACAAACGACTGCCACGCCCACCTGGTATAACGTAGGTAAAATCTGTCATCAAGTTTACATAATCAAGGTCTGAGGATGATATAGTTCCAATCTGAAGTCTGTGGAGTCAAAACTGCAGGAGGAGTTCGTTAAAGTACGAGGGCTGAAAAAATGCACCTGTGGCGGAAAAAATGCACCTGTGATCCAAGATGGCCGACTTCCTGTTGGACTTAGGGTATGGGTCCAAGAGGCTTTTTTGTGCGTCTGGTCATGATATATATGATTCCTAAATTTCGTTCATGTACGTGCATGTAGAAGGCGGGGCTTCAACTTTTAATGTTCTAGGGGGCGCTGTAGAGTCATTTTGGCACTTAAAAAGTTGCGGTTATACCAAAAAATAATATTCGTGAGTCTTGACAAGTGTGTCCAATTTGGTGAGTTTTAGAGCTTGTCAGTACATGCTAAGTGGGAAAAGGCATTAGGGGGCGCTACTGAGCTGTTGGGGCAAAATATTGGGCAAATGTGATATCAGATGAAAGAGCTCATGATTTGAAACCTACGTGGCAGGTTTCATGATTCTGTGAACATCATAAAGTCCTCAAAGCGTTGTTCGAAAAATGAAAATCGGTGCACGCCACGCCACGTGGGCGACTTCCTGTTTGGTAAAAAAATTCCACAAAATAAATTTCCCAATGATCCGATGAGAGCTGTAACATATTTAAATTTCATGCCGATCCGAGAGGATTTGTGGTCACATGACCCGACGTTAGGGGGCGCTAGCGAGTCCCCTTACCACGCTTGCGTCCAATCACGTTAAATTAAATAAATTTTCACCAGCTGCGACGTCTGTGCAGAATTTCATGAGTTTTCATTTATGTTCAAGCCGCCAAAAATGCGATTCATTACACGGCATAAGAGCGTGCTTAATAATAATAATAATAAGAATCTTGGCAAAAACAATAGGTCCCTCACTGACTTGTCAGTGCTCGGGCCCTAATAATAAGAATCCTGGCAATAGCAATAGGTCCCTCACTGACTTGTCAGTGCTCGGGCCCTAATAATAATAATAATTAAAACTGCAAGCAGTGTCGAAGGGCCCTCGCATATCCACGCACGTCGGACTGTGGCGCAGTCGGAGGGCGCGCAGGTAGAGGTCTTCTTACGCAGGAACGTCAGTGCTTGTCGCAGTCGCAGGGCATTGACAGCAGCCATGTAAAGGTCTTTGCTCCTGCTGCTTCAATGGAACATTGTGTGAAGGGGGGTTAATGTCTCCACTAGATGGCAGTCTAAGACCACAAATGAAAGGGGATAAGGTATTCATATAATGGTTAAACTTTGAAATCTTCCAGGGGGCGCTGTGGAGTCATTTTCTCACTTAAAAATCCCAAAATTTGTCAGTAGGCAATATGTGTGACTGTTGACGTATGTGTACAATTTGGTGATTCTGTGAAGACGGGAAAGTCCTCTAAAGGCAGAGGGAAAAATGGAAAATTGACGCAGGAAATGCACAATAACTCACTTCCTGTAAGAGCGAAAATTTTGAAAAAAATAATTTGGGGGTTTACCCAGGAGTGCTATGAGTCCTGTAAATTTCATGAAGATCAGACAAAGTTTGTGGTCACATGACCTGCTGTTAGGGGGCGCTATGGAGACCCCTAACCACATCCACCCCCAATGATGTTGAAATTGAAACGGCTTGAACAGGTGTGACATTTTACGCGCTGCATGTATAAACATCCGACAAAGTATTGAGGAGTTATAAGGAGTTGTTTGTTTATACAAACAAACGACTGCCACGCCCACCTGGTATAACGTAGGTAAAATCTGTCATCAAGTTTACATCATCAAGGTCTGAGGATGATACAGTTCGAATCTGAAGTCTCTGGAGTCTAAACTGCAGGAGGAGTGCGTTAAAGTACGAGGGCTGAAAAAATGCACCTGTGGCAGAAAAAATGCACCTGTGATCCAAGATGGCCGACTTCCTGTTGGACTTAGGGTATGGGTCCAAGAGGCTTTTTTGTGCGTCTGGTCATGATATATATGAATCCTAAATTTAGTGCATGTACGTGCATGTAGAAGGCGGGGCTTCAACTTTTAATGTTCTAGGGGGCGCTGTAGAGTCATTTTGGCACTTAAAAAGTTGCGGTCATACCAAAAAATAATATTCGTGAGTCTTGATGAGTGTGTCCAATTTGGTGAGTTTTAGAGCTTGTCAGTACATGCTAAGTGGGAAAAGGCATTAGGGGGCGCTACTGAGCTGTTGGGGCAAAATATTGGGCAAATGTGGTATCAGATGAAAGATCTCATGATTTGAAACCTACGTGGCAGGTTTCATGATTCTGTGAACATCATAAAGTCCTCAAAGCGGTGTTCGAAAAATTAAAATCGGGGCACGCCACGCCGCATGCACAACTTCCTGTTTGGTAAAAAAATTCCACAAAATTAATTTCTGCATGATCCGATGAGAGCTGTAACATAATTAAATTTCATGCCGATCCGAGAACATTTGTGGTCACATGACCAGACGTTAGGGGGCGCTAGCGAGTCCCCTTACCAAGCTTGCGTCCAATCACGTTGAATTAAATAAATTTACACCAGCTGCGACGTGTGTGCAGAATTTCATGAGTTTTCATTTATGTTCAAGCCGCCAAAAATGCGACTCATTACGCGGCACTTGAATAATAATAATAATTAAAACTGCAAGCAGTGTCGAAGGGCCCTCGCACCCCCCCGTTTACCCCCTCAATTGTAACGCCGTACGTGCACGTCGGTGCGTGCGGCGGTCGCAGGGCTGTCAAAACTGGCATGTAGATGTCTTTGCTCCTGTGCCTTTAATTGAACATTGTGTGCAGCGGTTAATGTCTCCACTAGATGGCAGTCTAAGACCACAAATGAGTCTGAGTGACTTCTAAGCAATAAGGAATGTGGGTGAAGGGTCAAAAAATCATTAAGATTGAGCATTTTTGCCTGGATGGCAGACTTCCTGTTGGACTTAGGCTATGGCTCCAAGAGGCTTTTTTGTGCGTCTTTACACGATACATGTGTTTCCCGAATTTGGTTTGTCTACGTCAATCTGAGTGGAGGGGCTTGATTTTTTAAATTTTCTAGGGGGCGCTATTAATCCATTTTTGCGTCGGCCATTTCCCCGCTCCTTAAAATATCAAAGTTTTCTCCGGATCGGACATGATTGCAAGTTTTGGTGAGTTTTGGGGCATGTTTAGGCTGTCAAAAAGGCGTACAACTATAATAATAATAAAAATGATCCAGATTGAACATTTTAGCCTGGATGGCCGACTTCCTGTTGGACTTAGGGTATGGGTCCAAGAGGCTTTTTTGTGCGTCTGGACATAATACATAGGCCTTGTCGATTTCATTTTTCTATGTCAATGTGGAAGGCGGGGCTTAAACTTTGAAATCTTCCAGGGGGCGCTGTGGAGTCATCTTCTCACTTAAAAATCCCAAACTTTGTCAGTTGTCAATATGTGTGACTGTTGACGTATGTGTACAATTTGGTGAGTGTAGGAGTTTGGGAAAATGTACAAAATGGATAAAGGCACTAGGGGGCGCTATTGAGCTGTTGTGCCACGCCCAGTGGCAGTTATGGTCTCAAATTAAAGTGCGCCTGAGTGTGAACCTATGTGGGCAATTTGGTGATTCTGTGAAGATGGGAAAGTCCTCTAAACGCAGAGGGAAAAACGGAAAATTGACGCAGGAAATGCACAATAACTCACTTCCTGTTAGAGCGAAAAATTTGAAAAAAATAATTTGAGGGTTTACCCATGAGTGCTATGAGTCCTGTAAATTTCACGAAGATCAGACAAAGTTTGTGGTCACATGACCTGCTGTTAGGGGGCGCTATGGAGACCCCTTGCCACATCCACCCCCAATGATGTTGAAATTGAAACGGCGTCACCAGGTGTGACATTTTACGCAGTGAATGTATAAACATCCGACAATGTATGGAGGAGTTATAAGGAGTTGTTTGTTTATACAAACAAACGACTGCCACGCCCACCTGGTATAACGTAGGAAAAATCTGTCGTCAAGTTTACATCATCAAGGTCTGAGGATGATATAGTTCCAATCTGAAGTCTGTGGAGTCAAAACTGCAGGAGGAGTGCGTTAAAGTGCAAGGCCTGGAAATGGGGAAAATGGCGGAAAAAATGCACCTGTGATCCAAGATGGCCGACTTCCTGTTGGACTTAGGGTATGGGTCCAAGAGGCTTTTTTGTGCGTCTGGTCATGATATATATGAATCCTAAATTTCGTTCATGTACGTGCATGTAGAAGGCGGGGCTTCAACTTTTAATGTTCTAGGGGGCGCTGTAGAGTCATTTTGCCACTTAAAAGGTTGCGGTTATACCAAAAAATAATATTTGTGAGTCTTGATGAGTGTGTCCAATTTGGTGAGTTTTAGAGCTTGTCAGTACATGCTAAGTGGGAAAAGGCATTAGGGGGCGCTACTGAGCTGTTGGGGCAAAATATTGGGCAAATGTGATATCAGATGAAAGAGCTCATGATTTGAAACCTACGTGGCAGGTTTCATGATTCTGTGAACATCATAAAGTCCTCAAAGCGTTGTTCGAAAAATGAAAATCGGTGCACGCCACGCCGCGTGGGCGACTTCCTGTTTGGTAAAAAAATTCCACAAAATTAATTTCCCAATGATCCGATGAGAGCTGTAACATATTTAAATTTCATGCCGATCGCAGAGGATTTGTGGTCACATGACCCGACGTTAGGGGGCGCTAGCGAGTCCCCTTACCACGCTTGCGTCCAATCACATTAAATTAAATAAATTTTCACCAACTGCGACGTGTGTGCAGAATTTCATGAGTTTTCATTTATGTTCAAGCCGCCAAAAATGCGATTCTTGACACGGCATAAGAACGTGAAAAATAATGAATAATAATAATAAGAATCCTGGCAAAAGCAATAGGTCCCTCACTGACTTGTCAGTGCTCGGGCCCTAATAATAATAATAATAATAATTAAAACTGCAAGCAGTGTCGAAGGGCCCTCGCACCCCCCCGTTTTCCCCCCAACTGTAACGCCGTACGTGCACGTCGGTGCGTGCGGCAGTCGCAGGGCTGTCAAAACTGGCATGTAGATGTCTTTGCTCCTGTGCCTTTAATTGAACATTGTGTGCAGCGGTTAATGTCTCCACTAGATGGCAAACTAAGACCAGAAATGAGTCTGGGTGACTTCTCAGCACAAAGGAATGTGGGTGAAGGGCCAAAAAAGCGTCAAGATTGAGCATTTTAGCCTGGATGGCCGACTTCCTGTTGGACTTAGGCTATGGGTCCAAGAGGCTTTTTAGTGTGTCTGGACATGATACATGTGTTCACCGAATTTCGTTTGTCTACGTCAATCTGAGTGGAGGGGCTTGATTTTTTAAATTTTCTAGGGGGCGCTATTAATCAATTTTTGCGTCGGCCATTTCCCCGCTCCTTAAAATATCAAAGTTTTCTCCGGATCGGACATGATTGCAAGTTTTGGTGAGTTTTGGGGCATGTTTAGGCTGTCAAAAAGGCGTACAACTATAATAATAATAAAAATGATCCAGATTGAACATTTTAGCCTGGATGGCCGACTTCCTGTTGGACTTAGGGTATGGGTCCAAGAGGCTTTTTTGTGCATCTGGACATAATACATAGGCCTTGTCGATTTCATTTTTCTATGTCAATGTGGAAGGCGGGGCTTAAACTTTGAAATCTTCCAGGGGGCGCTGTGGAGTCATCTTCTCACTTAAAAATCCCAAACTTTGTCAGTAGTCAATATGTGTGACTGTTGACGTATGTGTACAATTTGGTGAGTGTAGGAGTTTGTGAAAATGTACAAAATGGATAAAGGCATTAGGGGGCGCTATTGAGCTGTTGTGCCACGCCCAGAGGCAGTTATGGTCTCAAATTAAAGTGCGCCTGAGTGTGAACCTATGTGGGCAATTTGGTGATTCTGTGAAGACGGGAAAGTCCTCTAAACGCAGAGGGAAAAACGGAAAATTGACGCAGGAAATGCACAATAACTCACTTCCTGTTAGAGCGAAAAATTTGAAAAAAATAATTTGAGGGTTTACCCATGAGTGCTATGAGTCCTGTAAATTTCACGAAGATCAGACAAAGTTTGTGGTCACATGACCTGCTGTTAGGGGGCGCTATGGAGACCCCTTGCCACATCCACCCCCAATGATGTTGAAATTGAAACGGCGTCACCAGGTGTGACATTTTACGCAGTGCATGTATAAACATCCGACAATGTATGGAGGAGTTATAAGGAGTTGTTTGTTTATACAAACAAACGACTGCCACGCCCACCTGGTATAACGTAGGAAAAATCTGTCGTCAAGTTTACATCATCAAGGTCTGAGGATGATACAGTTCCAATCTGAAGTCTGTGGAGTCAAAACTGCAGGAGGAGTGCGTTAAAGTACGAGGGCTGGAAATGGGGAAAATGGCGGCAAAAATGCACCTGTGATCCAAGATGGCCGACTTCCTGTTGGACTTAGGGTATGTGTCCAAGAGGCTTTTTTGTGCGTCTGGTCATGATATATATGAATCCTAAATTTCGTTCATGTACGTGCATGTAGAAGGCGGGGCTTCAACTTTTAATGCTCTAGGGGGCGCTGTAGAGTCATATTGCCACTTAAAAGGCTGCGGTTATACAAAAAAATAATATTTGTGAGTCCTGATGAGTGTGTCCAATTTGGTGAGTTTTAGAGCTTGTCAGTACATGCTAAGTGGGAAAAGGCATTAGGGGGCGCTACTGAGCTGTTGGGGCAAAATATTGGGCAAATGTGGTATCAGATGAAAGAGCTCATGATTTGAAACCTACGTGGCAGGTTTCATGATTCTGTGAACATCATAAAGTCCTCAAAGCGGTGTTCGAAAAATGAAAATCGGTGAACGCCACGCCGCGTGGGCGACTTCCTGTTAGGTAAAAAAATTCCACAAAATTAATTTTCCAATGATCCAATGAGACCTATGACATATGTAAATTTCATGCAGATCCAAGAAGATTTGTGGTCACATGACCCGACGTGTGGGGGCGCTAGCGAGTCCCCTTACCACGCTTGCGTCCAATCACGTTAAATTAAATAAATTTTCACCAGCTGCGACGTGTGTGCAGAATTTCATGAGTTTTCATGCATGTTCAGGCCACCAAAAATGCGATTCATTACACGGCATAAGAACGTGAAAAATAGGAATAATAAGAATCCTGGCAAAAGCAATAGGTCCCTCACTGACTTGTCAGTGCTCGGGCCCTAATAATTCCAGCAATTACAATAGGTCCCTCACTGACTTGTCAGTGCTCGGGCCCTAATAATTAAAACTGCAAGCAGTGTCGAAGGGCCCTCGCACCCCCCCGTTTACCCCCCCAATTGTAACGCTGTACGTGCACGTCGGTGCGTGCGGCGGTCGCAGGGCTGTCAAAACTGGCATGTAGATGTCTTTGCTCCTGTGCCTTTAATTGAACATTGTGTGCAGCTGTTAATGTCTCCACTAGATGGCAGTCTAAGACCACAAATGAGTCTGAGTGACTTCTAAGCAATAAGGAATGTGGGTGAAGGGTCAAAAAATCATTAAGATTGAGCATTTTTGCCTAGATGGCCGACTTCCTGTTGGACTTAGGCTATGGCTCCAAGAGGCTTTTTTGTGCGTCTTTACACGATACATGTGTTTCCCGAATTTGGTTTGTTTACGTCAATCTGAGTGGAGGGGCTTGATTTTTTAAATTTTCTAGGGGGCGCTATTAATCAATTTTTGCGTCGGCCATTTCCGCGCTCCTTAAAATATCAAAGTGTTCTCCGGATCGGACATGATTGCAAGTTTTGGTGAGTTTTGGGGCATGTTTAGGCTGTCAAAAAGGCGTACAACTATAATAATAATAAAAATTATCCAGATTGAAAATTTTAGCCTGGATGGCCGACTTCCTGTTGGACTTAGGGTATGGGTCCAAGAGGCTTTTTTGTGCGTCTGGACATAATACATAGGCCTTGTCGATTTCATTTTTCTATGTCAATGTGGAAGGCGGGGCTTAAACTTTGAAATATTCAAGGGGGCGCTGTGGAGTCATCTTCTCACTTAAAAATCCCAAACTTTGTCAGTAGTCAATCTTTGTGAATGTTGACGTATGTGTTCAATTTGGTGAGTGTAGGAGTTTGTGAAAATGTACAAAATGGATAAAGGCATTAGGGGGCGCTATTGAGCTGTTGTGCCACGCCCAAGGGCAGTTATGGTCTCAAATTAAAGTGCTCCTGAGTGTGAGCCTATGTGTCAAATCTGGTGATTCTGTGAAGACGGGAAAGTCCTCTAAACGCAGAGGGAAAAACGGAAAAGTGACGCAGGAAATGCACAATAACTCACTTCCTGTTAGAGCGACAATTTAAAAAAAAAATTATTTGGGCGTTTACCCATGAGTGCTATGAGTCCTGTAAATTTCACTAAGATCAGACAAAGTCTTTGGTCACATGACCTGCTGTTAGGGGGCGCTATGGAGACCCCTTGCCACACCCACCCCCAATGATGTTGAAATTGAAACGGCGTCACCAAGTGTGACATTTCACGTGATACATGTATAAACATCCGACAATGTATTGAGGAGTTATAAGGAGTTGTTTGTTTATACAAACAAACGACTGCCACGCCCACCTGGTATAACGTAGGTAAAATCTGTTGTCAAGTTTACATAATCAAGATCTGAGGATGATATAGTTCCAATCTGAAGTCTCTGGAGTTAAAACTGCAGGAGGAGTTCGTTAAAGTGCGAGACCTGGAAATGGGGAAAATGGCGGAAAAAATGCACCTGTGATCCAAGATGGCCGACTTCCTGTTGGACTTAGGGTATGGGTCCAAGAGGCTTTTTTGTGCGTCTGGTCATGATATATATGAATCCTAAATTTCGTTCATGTATGTGCATGTAGAAGGCGGGGCTTCAACTTTTAATTTTCTAGGGGGCGCTGTAGAGTCATTTTGGCACTTAAAAGGTTGCGTTTATACCAAAAAATAATATTCGTGAGTCTTGATGAGTGTGTCCAATTTGGTGAGTTTTAGAGCTTGTCAGTACATCCTAAGTGGGAAAAGGCATTAGGGGGCGCTACTGAGCTGTTAGGGCAAAATATTGGGCAAATGTGGTATCAGATGAAAGAGCTCATGATTTGAAACCTATGTGGCAGGTTTCATGATTCTGTGAACATCATAAAGTCCTCAAAGCGGTGTTCGAAAAAATGAAAATCGGTGCACGCCACGCCGCGTGGACGACTTCCTGTTTGGTAAAAAAATTCCACAAAATTAATTTCCCAATGATCCGATGTGAGCTGTAACATATTTAAATTTCATGCCGATCCGAGAGGATTTGTGGTCACATGACCCGACGTTAGGGGGCGCTAGCGAGTCCCCTTACCACGCTTGCGTCCAATCACGTTAAATTAAATAAATTTTCACCAGCTGCGACGTCTGTGCAGAATTTCATGAGTTTTCATGCATGTTCAAGCCGCCAAAAATGCGCTCAAAGTGGCGGCATAAGAACGTGAAAAATAATAATAATAGGAATAATAATAATAATTCCGGCAAAAGCAATAGGTCCCTCACTGACTTGTCAGTGCTCGGGCCCTAATAATTAAAACTGCAAGCAGTGTCGAAGGGCCCTCGCACATCCACGCACGTCGGACTGTGGCGCAGTCGGAGGGCGCGCAGGTAGGTCTTCATACGCAGGAACGTCAGTGCTTGTCGCAGTCGCAGGGCATTGACAGCAGCCATGTAAAGGTCTTTGCTCCTGCTGCTTCAATGGAACATTGTGTGAAGGGGGGTTAATGTCTCCACTAGATGGCAGACCAAGACCAGAAATGAAAGGGGATAAGGTATTCATATAATGGTTAAACTTTGAAATCTTCCAGGGGGCGCTGTGGAGTCATTTTCTCACTTAAAAATCCCAAACTTTGTCAGTAGGCAATATGTGTGACTGTTGACGTATGTGTACAATTTGGTGATTCTGTGAAGACGGGAAAGTCCTTTAAACGCTGTTGGAAAAATGGTAAATTGACGCAGGAAATGCAAAATAACTCACTTCCTGTTTGAGTGAAAAATTTGAAAAAATTAATTTGGGGGTTTACCCATAAGTGCTATGAGTCCTGTAAATTTCACGAAGATCAGACAACGTTTTTGGTCACATGACCTGCTGTTAGGGGGCGCTATGGAGACCCCTTGCCACACCCACCCCCAATGATGTTGAAATTGAAACGGCGTTACCAGGTGTGACATTTTACGCAGTGCATGTATTAACATCCGACAATGTATGGAGGAGTTATAAGGAGTTGTTTGTTTATACAAACAAACAACAGCCACGCCCACCTGGTATAACGTAGGAAAAATCTGTCATCAAGTTTACATCATCAAGGTCTGATGATGATACAATGCGAATCTTAAGTCTGTGGAGTCAAAACTGCAGGAGGAGTGCGTTAAAGTACGAGGCCTGGAAAAATGCACCTGTGGCGGAAAAAATGCACCTGTGATCCAAGATGGCCGACTTCCTGTTGGACTTAGGGTATGGGTCCAAGAGGCTTTTTTGTGCGTCTGGTCATGATATATATGATTCCTAAATTTCGTTCATGTACGTGCATGTAGAAGGCGGGGCTTCAACTTTTAATGTTCTAGGGGGCGCTGTAGAGTCATTTTGGCACTTAAAAAGTTGCGGTTATACCAAAAAATAATATTCGTGAGTCTTGACAAGTGTGTCCAATTTGGTGAGTTTTAGAGCTTGTCAGTACATGCTAAGTGGGAAAAGGCATTAGGGGGCGCTACTGAGCTGTTGGGGCAAAATATTGGGCAAATGTGGTATCAGATGAAAGAGCTCATGATTTGAAACCTACGTGGCAGGTTTCATGATTCTGTGAACATCATAAAGTCCTCAAAGCGTTGTTCGAAAAATGAAAATCGGTGCACGCCACGCCGCGTGGGCGACTTCCTGTTTGGTAAAAAAATTCCACAAAATTAATTTCCCAATGATCCAATGAGAGCTGTAACATATTTAAATTTCATGCCGATCCGAGAGGATTTGTGGTCACATGACCCGACGTTAGGGGGCGCTAGCGAGTCCCCTTACCACGCTTGCGTCCAATCACATTAAATTAAATAAATTTTCACCAGCTGCGACGTTTGTGCAGAATTTCATGAGTTTTCATTTATGTTCAAGCCGCCAAAAATGCGATTCATTACACGGCATAAGAACGTGAATAATAATTAAAACTGCAAGCAGTGTCGAAGGGCCCTCGCACCCCCCCGTTTACCCCCCCAACTGTAACGCCGTACGTGCACGTCGGTGCGTGCGGCGGTCGCAGGGCTGTCAAAACTGGCATGTAGATGTCTTTGCTCCTGTGCCTTTAATTGAACATTGTGTGCAGCGGTTAATGTCTCCACTAGATGGCAGTCTAAGACCACAAATGAGTCTGAGTGACTTCAAAGCATAAAGGAATGTGGGTGAAGGGCCAAAAAAGCATCAATATTGAGCATTTTTGCCTGGATGGCCGACTTCCTGTTGGACTTAGGATATGGGTCCAAGAGGCTTTTTTGTGCGTCTGGACATGATACATGTGTTTCCCGAATTTTGTTTGTCTACGTCAATCTGAGTCGAGGGGCTTGATTTTTTTAATTTTCTAGGGGGCGCTATTAATCAATTTTTGCGTCGGCCATTTCCGCGCTCCTTAAAATATCAAAGTTTTCTCCGAGTCGGACATGATTGCAAGTTTTGGTGAGTTTTGGGGCATGTTTAGGCTGTCAAAAAGGCGTACAACTATAATAATAATAAAAATTATCCAGATTGAAAATTTTAGCCTGGATGGCCGACTTCCTGTTGGACTTAGGGTATGGGTCCAAGAGGCTTTTTTGTGCGTCTGGACATAATACATAGGCCTTGTCGATTTCATTTTTCTATGTCAATGTGGAAGGCGGGGCTTAAACTTTGAAATATTCAAGGGGGCGCTGTGGAGTCATCTTCTCACTTAAAAATCCCAAACTTTGTCAGTAGTCAATCTGTGTGAATGTTGACGTATGTGTTCAATTTGGTGAGTGTAGGAGTTTGTGAAAATGTACAAAATGGATAAAGGCATTAGGGGGCGCTATTGAGCTGTTGTGCCACGCCCAGGGGCAGTTATGGTCTCAAATTAAAGTGCTCCTGAGTGTGAACCTATGTGGGCAATTTGGTGATTCTGTGAAGACGGGAAAGTCCTTTAAACGCTGTTGGAAAAATGGTAAATTGACGCAGGAAATGCACAATAACCGACTTCCTGTTAGAGCAAAAATTTTGAAAAAAATAATTTGAGGGTTTACCCATGAGTGCTATGAGTCCTGTAAATTTCACTAAGATCAGACAAAGTTTGTGGTCACATGACGTGCTGTTAGGGGGCGCTATGGAGACCCCTTGCCACACCCACCCCCAATGATGTTGAAATTGAAACGGCGTCACCAAGTGTGACATTTCACGCGCTGCATGTATAAACATCAGACAATGTATGGAGGAGTTATAAGGAGTTGTTTGTTTATACAAACAAACGACTGCCACGCCCACCTGGTATAACGTAGGTAAAATCTGTCATCAAGTTTACATAATCAATGTCTGAGGATAATATAGTTCCAATCTGAAGTCTGTGGAGTCAAAACTGCAGGAGGAGTTCGTTAAAGTACGAGGGCTGAAAAAATGCACCTGTGGCGGAAAAAATGCACCTGTGATCCAAGATGGCCGACTTCCTGTTGGACTTAGGGTATGGGTCCAAGAGGCTTTTTTGTGCGTCTGGTCATGATATATATGATTCCTAAATTTCGTTCATGTACGTGCATGTAGAAGGCGGGGCTTCAACTTTTAATGTTCTAGGGGGCGCTGTAGAGTCATTTTGGCACTTAAAAAGTTGCGGTTATACCAAAAAATAATATTCGTGAGTCTTGACAAGTGTGTCCAATTTGGTGAGTTTTAGAGCTTGTCAGTACATGCTAAGTGGGAAAAGGCATTAGGGGGCGCTACTGAGCTGTTGGGCCAAAATATTGGGCAAATGTGGTATCAGATGAAAGAGCTCATGATTTGGAACCTACGTGGCAGGTTTCATGATTCTGTGAACATCATAAAGTCCTCAAAGCGTTGTTCGAAAAATGAAAATCGGTGCACGCCACGCCGCGTGGTCAACTTCCTGTTTGGTAAAAAAATTCCACAAAATTAATTTCCCAATGATCCGATGAGAGCTGTAACATATTTAAATTTCATGCCGATCCGAGAGGATTTGTGGTCACATGACCCGACGTTAGGGGGCGCTAGCGAGTCCCCTTACCACGCTTGCGTCCAATCACGTTAAATTAAATAAATTTTCACCAGCTGCGACGTCTGTGCAGAATTTCATGAGTTTTCATTTTTGTTCAAGCCGCCAAAAATGCGATTCATTACACGGCATAAGAGCGTGCTTAATAATAATAATAATTAAAACTGCAAGCAGTGTCGAAGGGCCCTCGCACCCCCCCGTTTACCCCCCCAACTGTAACGCTGTACGTGCACGTCGGTGCGTGCGGTGGTCGCAGGGCTGTCAAAACTGGCATGTAGATGTCTTTGCTCCTTTGCCTTTAATTGAACATTGTGTGCAGCGGTTAATGTCTCCACTAGATGGCAGTCTAAGACCACAAATGAGTCTGAGTGACTTCTCAGCACAAAGGAATGTGGGTGAAGGGTCAAAAAAGCATCAAGATTGAGCATTTTTGCCTGGATGGCCGACTTCCTGTTGGACTTAGGCTATGGGTCCAAGAGGCTTTTTAGTGCGTCTTAACATGATACATGTGTTTCCCGAATTTAGTCTGTCTACGTCAATCTGAGTGGAGGGGCTTGAATTTTTAAATTTTCTAGGGGGCGCTATTAATCAATTTTTGCGTCGGCCATTTCCGCGCTCCTTAAAATATCAAAGTTTTCTCCGGATCGGACATGATTGCAAGTTTTGGTGAGTTTTGGGGCATGTTTAGGCTGTCAAAAAGGCATACAACTATAATAATAATAAAAATGATCCAGATTGAACATTTTAGCCTGGATGGCCGACTTCCTGTTGGACTTAGGGTATGGGTCCAAGAGGCTTTTTTGTGCGTCTGGACATAATACATAGGCCTTGTCGATTTCATTTTTCTATGTCAATGTGGAAGGCGGGGCTTAAACTTTGAAATCTTCCAGGGGGCGCTGTGGAGTCAGCTTCTCACTTAAAAATCCCAAACTTTGTCAGTAGTCAATATTTGTGACTGTTGACGTATGTGTACAATTTGGTGAGTGTAGGAGTTTGTGAAAATGTACAAAATGGATAAAGGCATTAGGGGGCGCTATTGAGCTGTTGTGCCACGCCCAGAGGCAGTTATGGTCTCAAATTAAAGTGCGCCTGAGTGTGAACCTATGTGGGCAATTTGGTGATTCTGTGAAGACGGGAAAGTCCTCTAAACGCAGAGGGAAAAACGGAAAATTGACGCAGGAAATGCACAATAACTCACTTCCTGTTAGAGCGAAAAATTTGAAAAAAATAATTTGGGGGTTTACCCATGAGTGCTATGAGTCCTGTAAATTTCACGAAGATCAGACAAAGTTTGTGGTCACATGACCTGCTGTTAGGGGGCGCTATGGAGACCCCTTGCCACACCCACCCCCAATGATGTTGAAATTGAAACGGTTTCAACAGCTGTGACATTTTACGCAGTGCATGTATTAACATCCGACAATGTATGGAGGAGTTATAAGGAGTTGTTTGTTTATACAAACAAACGACTGCCACGCCCACCTGGTATAACGTAGGAAAAATCTGTCGTCAGGTTTACATCATCAAGGTCTGAGGATGATACAGTTCCAATCTGAAGTCTGTGGAGTTAAAACTGCAGGAAGAGTTTGTTAAAGTACGAGGCCTGGAAATGGGGAAAATGGCGACAAAAATGCACCTGTGATCCAAGATGGCCGACTTCCTGTTGGACTTAGGGTATGGGTCCAAGAGGCTTTTGGGTGCGTCTGGTCATGATATATATGAATCCTAAATTTCGTTCATGTACGTGCATGTAGAAGGCGGGGCTTCAACTTTTAATGTTCTAGGGGGCGCTGTAGAGTCATTTTGGCACTTAAAAGGTGGCGGTCATACCAAAAAATAATATTCGTGAGTCTTGACGAGTGTGTCCAATTTGGTGAGTTTTAGAGTTTGTCAGTACATGCTAAGTGGGAAAAGGCATTAGGGGGCGCTACTGAGCTGTTGGGGCAAAATGTTGGGCAAATGTGGTATCAGATGAAACAGCTCATGATTTGAAACCTACGTGGCAGGTTTCATGATTCTGTGAACATCATAAAGTCCTCAAAGCGGTGTTTGAAAAATGAAAATCGGTGCACGCCACGCCGCGTGGGCGACTTCCTGTTTGGTAAAAAAATTCCACAAAATTAATTTCCCAATGATCCGATGAGACCTATGACATATGTAGATTTCATGCAGATCCGAGAAGATTTGTGGTCACATGACCCGACGTTAGGGGGCGCTAGCGAGTCCCCTTACCACGCTTGCGTCCAATCACGTTAAATTAAATAAATTTTTACCAGCTGCGACGTGTGTGCAGAATTTCATGAGTTTTCATGTATGTTCAGGCCACCAAAAATGCGCTCAAAGTGGCGGACAAAGAGCGTGAAAAATAATAATAAGAATCTTGGCAATAGCAATAGGTCCCTCACTGACTTGTCAGTGCTCGGGCCCTAATTAAAACTGCAAGCAGTGTCGAAGGGCCCTCGCGCATCCACGCACGTCGGACTGTGGCGCAGTCGGAGGGCGCGCAGGTAGAGGTCTTCTTACGCAGGAACGTCAGTGCTTGTGGCAGTCGCAGGGCATTGACAGCAGCCATGTAAAGGTCTTTGCTCCTGCTGCTTCAATGGAACATTGTGTGAAGGGGGGTTAATGTCTCCACTAGATGGCAGACCAAGACCAGAAATGAAAGGGGATAAGGTATTCATATAATGGTTAAACTTTGAAATCTTCCAGGGGGCGCTGTGGAGTCATTTTCTCACTTAAAAATCCCAAACTTTGTCAGTAGGCAATATGTGTGACTGTTGACGTATGTGTACAATTTGGTGATTCTGTGAAGACGGGAAAGTCCTCTAAAGGCAGAGGGAAAAATGGAAAATTGACGCAGGAAATGCACAATAACTCACTTCCTGTAAGAGCGAAAATTTTGAAAAAAATAATTTGGGGGTTTACCCATGAGTGCTATGAGTCCTGTAAATTTCACGAAGATCAGACAAAGTTTGTGGTCACATGACCTGCTGTTAGGGGGCGCTATGGAGACCCCTTGCCACATCCACCCCCAATGATGTTGAAATTGAAACGGCTTGAACAGGTGTGACATTTTACGCGCTGCATGTATAAACATCCGACAAAGTATTGAGGAGTTATAAGGAGTTGTTTGTTTATACAAACAAACGACTGCCACGCCCACCTGGTATAACGTAGGTAAAATCTGTCATCAAGTTTACATAATCAAGGTCTGAGGATGATACAGTTCGAATCTGAAGTCTCTGGAGTCTAAACTGCAGGAGGAGTGCGTTAAAGTACGAGGGCTGAAAAAATGCACCTGTGGCAGAAAAAATGCACCTGTGATCCAAGATGGCCGACTTCCTGTTGGACTTAGGGTATGTGTCCAAGAGGCTTTTTTGTGCGTCTGGTCATGATATATATGAATCCTAAATTTAGTGCATGTACGTGCATGTAGAAGGCGGGGCTTCAACTTTTAATGTTCTAGGGGGCGCTGTAGAGTCATTTTGGCACTTAAAAAGTTGCGGTCATACCAAAAAATAATATTCGTGAGTCTTGATGAGTGTGTCCAATTTGGTGAGTTTTAGAGCTTGTCAGTACATGCTAAGTGGGAAAAGGCATTAGGGGGCGCTACTGAGCTGTTGGGGCAAAATATTGGGCAAATGTGGTATTAGATGAAAGATCTCATGATTTGAAACCTACGTGGCAGGTTTCATGATTCTGTGAACATCATAAAGTCCTCAAAGCGGTGTTCGTAAAATTAAAATCGGTGCACGCCACGCCGCGTGCACAACTTCCTGTTTGGTAAAAAAATTCCACAAAATTAATTTCCGCATGATCCGATGAGAGCTGTAACATAATTAAATTTCATGCCGATCCGAGAACATTTGTGGTCACATGACCAGACGTTAGGGGGCGCTAGCGAGTCCCCTTACCAAGCTTGCGTCCAATCACGTTGAATTAAATACATTTACACCAGCTGCGACGTGTGTGCAGAATTTCATGAGTTTTCATTTATGTTCAAGCCGCCAAAAATGCGATTCATTACGCGGCACTTGAATAATAATAATAATAATAATAATTAAAACTGCAAGCAGTGTCGAAGGGCCCTCGCATATCCACGCACGTCGGACTGTGGCGCAGTCGGAGGGCGCGCAGGTAGAGGTCTTCTTACGCAGGAACGTCAGTGCTTGTCGCAGTCGCAGGGCATTGACAGCAGCCATGTAAAGGTCTTTGCTCCTGCTGCTTCAATGGAACATTGTGTGAAGGGGGGTTAATGTCTCCACTAGATGGCAGACCAAGACCAGAAATGAAAGGGGATAAGGTATTCATATAATGGTTAAACTTTGAAATCTTCCAGGGGGCGCTGTGGAGTCATTTTCTCACTTAAAAATCCCAAACTTTGTCAGTAGGCAATATGTGTGACTGTTGACGTATGTGTACAATTTGGTGATTCTGTGAAGACGGGAAAGTCCTTTAAACGCTGTTGGAAAAATGGTAAATTGACGCAGGAAATGCAAAATAACTCACTTCCTGTTTGAGTGAAAAATTTGAAAAAATTAATTTGGGGGTTTACCCATAAGTGCTATGAGTCCTGTAAATTTCACGAAGATCAGACAACGTTTTTGGTCACATGACCTGCTGTTAGGGGGCGCTATGGAGACCCCTTGCCACACCCACCCCCAATGATGTTGAAATTGAAACGGCGTTACCAGGTGTGACATTTTACGCAGTGCATGTATTAACATCCGACAATGTATGGAGGAGTTATAAGGAGTTGTTTGTTTATACAAACAAACAACAGCCACGCCCACCTGGTATAACGTAGGAAAAATCTGTTGTCAAGTTTACATCATCAAGGTCTGATGATGATACAATGCGAATCTTAAGTCTGTGGAGTCAAAACTGCAGGAGGAGTGCGTTAAAGTACGAGGCCTGGAAAAATGCACCTGTGGCGGAAAAAATGCACCTGTGATCCAAGATGGCCGACTTCCTGTTGGACTTAGGGTATGGGTCCAAGAGGCTTTTTTGTGCGTCTGGTCATGATATATATGATTCCTAAATTTCGTTCATGTACGTGCATGTAGAAGGCGGGGCTTCAACTTTTAATGTTCTAGGGGGCGCTGTAGAGTCATTTTGGCACTTAAAAAGTTGCGGTTATACCAAAAAATAATATTCGTGAGTCTTGACAAGTGTGTCCAATTTGGTGAGTTTTAGAGCTTGTCAGTACATGCTAAGTGGGAAAAGGCATTAGGGGGCGCTACTGAGCTGTTGGGCCAAAATATTGGGCAAATGTGGTATCAGATGAAAGAGCTCATGATTTGAAACCTACGTGGCAGGTTTCATGATTCTGTGAACATCATAAAGTCCTCAAAGCGTTGTTCGAAATTGTGAAAATCGGTGCACGCCACGCCGCGTGGTCAACTTCCTGTTTGGTAAAAAAATTCCACAAAATTAATTTCCCAATGATCCGATGAAAGCTGTAACATATTTAAATTTCATGCCGATCCGAGAGGATTTGTGGTCACATGACCCGACGTTAGGGGGCGCTAGCGAGTCCCCTTACCACGCTTGCGTCCAATCACGTTAAATTAAATAAATTTTCACCAGCTGCGACGTGTGTGCAGAATTTCATGAGTTTTCATTTATGTTCAAGCCGCCAAAAATGCGATTCATGACACGGCATAAGAACGTGAATAATAATAATAATAATAATAATTAAAACTGCAAGCAGTGTCGAAGGGCCCTCGCACCCCCCCGTTTACCCCCCCAATTGTAACGCCGTACGTGCACGTCGGTGCGTGCGGCGGTCGCAGGGCTGTCAAAACTGGCATGTAGATGTCTTTGCTCCTGTGCCTTTAATTGAACATTGTGTGCAGCTGTTAATGTCTCCACTAGATGGCAGTCTAAGACCACAAATGAGTCTGAGTGACTTCTAAGCAATAAGGACTGTGGGTGAAGGGTCAAAAAATCATTAAGATTGAGCATTTTTGCCTGGATGGCCGACTTCCTGTTGGACTTAGGCTATGGCTCCAAGAGGCTTTTTTGTGCGTCTTTACACGATACATGTGTTTCCCGAATTTGGTTTGTTTACGTCAATCTGAGTGGAGGGGCTTGATTTTTTAAATTTTCTAGGGGGCGCTATTAATCAATTTTTGCGTCGGACATTTCCCCGCTCCTTAAAATATCAAAGTTTTCTCCGGATCGGACATGATTGCAAGTTTTGGTGAGTTTTGGGGCATGTTTAGGCTGTCAAAAAGGCGTACAACTATAATAATAATAAAAATTATCCAGATTGAACATTTTAGCCTGGATGGCCGACTTCCTGTTGGACTTAGGGTATGGGTCCAAGAGGCTTTTTTGTGCGTCTGGACATAATACATAGGCCTTGTCGATTTCATTTTTCTATGTCAATGTGGAAGGCGGGGCTTAAACTTTGAAATCTTCCAGGGGGCGCTGTGGAGTCATCTTCTCACTTAAAAATCCCAAACTTTGTCAGTAGTCAATATGTGTGACTGTTGACGTATGTGTACAATTTGGTGAGTGTAGGAGTTTGGGAAAATGTACAAAATGGATAAAGGCATTAGGGGGCGCTATTGAGCTGTTGTGCCACGCCCAGAGGCAGTTATGGTCTCAAATTAAATTGCGCCTGAGTGTGAACCTATGTGGGCAATTTGGTGATTCTGTGAAGATGGGATAGTCCTCTAAACGCAGAGGGAAAAACGGAAAATTGACGCAGGAAATGCACAATAACTCACTTCCTGTTAGAGCGAAAAATTTGAAAAAAATAATTTGAGGGTTTACCCATGAGTGCTATGAGACCTGTAAATTTCACGAAGATCAGACAAAGTTTGTGGTCACATGACCTGCTGTTAGGGGGCGCTATGGAGACCCCTTGCCACATCCACCCCCAATGATGTTGAAATTGAAACGGCGTCACCAGGTGTGACATTTTACGCAGTGCATGTATAAACATCCGACAATGTATGGAGGAGTTATAAGGAGTTGTTTGTTTATACAAACAAACGACTGCCACGCCCACCTGGTATAACGTAGGAAAAATCTGTCGTCAAGTTTACATCATCAAGGTCTGAGGATGATACAATGCCAATCTGAAGTCTGTGGAGTCAAAACTGCAGGAGGAGTTCGTTAAAGTGCAAGGCCTGGAAATGGGGAAAATGGCGGCAAAAATGCACCTGTGATCCAAGATGGCCGACTTCCTGTTGGACTTAGGGTATGTGTCCAAGAGGCTTTTTTGTGCGTCTGGTCATGATATATATGAATCCTAAATTTCGTTCATGTACGTGCATGTAGAAGGCGGGGCTTCAACTTTTAATGTTCTAGGGGGCGCTGTAGAGTCATTTTGCCACTTAAAAGGTTGCGGTTATACCAAAAAATAATATTTGTGAGTCTTGATGAGTGTGTCCAATTTGGTGAGTTTTAGAGCTTGTCAGTACATGCTAAGTGGGAAAAGGCATTAGGGGGCGCTACTGAGCTGTTGGGGCAAAATATTGGGCAAATGTGGTATCAGATGAAAGAGCTCATGATTTGAAACCTACGTGGCAGGTTTCATGATTCTGTGAACATCATAAAGTCCTCAAAGCGGTGTTCGAAAAATGAAAATCGGTGCACGCCACGCCGCGTGGGCGACTTCCTGTTTGGTAAAAAAATTCCACAAAATTAATTTCCCAATGATCCAATGAGAGCTGTAACATATTTAAATTTCATGCCGATCCGAAAGGATTTGTGGTCACATGACCCGACGTTAGGGGGCGCTAGCGAGTCCCCTTACCACGCTTGCGTCCAATCACATTAAATTAAATAAATTTTCACCAGCTGCGACGTTTGTGCAGAATTTCATGAGTTTTCATTTATGTTCAAGCCGCCAAAAATGCGATTCATTACACGGCATAAGAACGTGAATAATAATAATAAGAATCCTGGCAAAAGCAATAGGTCCCTCACTGACTTGTCAGTGCTCGGGCCCTAATAATAATAATAAGAATCCTGGCAAAAGCAATAGGTCCCTCACTGACTTGTCAGTGCTCGGGCCCTAATAATTAAAACTGCAAGCAGTGTCGAAGGGCCCTCGCACCCCCCCGTTTACCCCCCCAATTGTAACGCCGTACGTGCACGTCGGTGCGTGCGGCGGTCGCAGGGCTGTCAAAACTGGCATGTAGATGTCTTTACTCCTGTGCCTTTAATTGAACATTGTGTGCAGCGGTTAATGTCTCCACTAGATGGCAGTCTAAGACCACAAATGAAAGGGGATAAGGTATTCATATAATGGTTAAACTTTGAAATCTTCCAGGGGGCGCTGTGGAGTCATTTTCTCACTTAAAAATCCCAAACTTTGTCAGTAGGCAATATGTGTGACTGTTGACGTATGTGTACAATTTGGTGATTCTGTGAAGACGGGAAAGTCCTCTAAAGGCAGAGGGAAAAATGGAAAATTGACGCAGGAAATGCACAATAACTCACTTCCTGTAAGAGCGAAAATTTTGAAAAAAATAATTTGGGGGTTTACCCAGGAGTGCTATGAGTCCTGTAAATTACACGAAGATCAGACAAAGTTTGTGGTCACATGACCTGCTGTTAGGGGGCGCTATGGAGACCCCTTGCCACATCCACCCCCAATGATGTTGAAATTGAAACGGCTTGAACAGGTGTGACATTTTACGCACTGCATGTATAAACATCCGACAAAGTATTGAGGAGTTATAAGGAGTTGTTTGTTTATACAAACAAACGACTGCCACGCCCACCTGGTATAACGTAGGGAAAATCTGTTATCAAGTTTACATCATCAAGGTCTGAGGATGATACAGTTCTAGTCTGAAGTCACTGCAGTTAAAACTGCAGGAGGAGTGCGTTATAGTACGAGGGCTGGAAATGGGGAAAATGGCGGCAAAAATTCACCTGTGATCCAAGATGGCCGACTTCCTGTTGGACTTAGGGTATGGGTCCAAGAGGCTTTTTTGTGCGTCTGGTCATGATATATATGAATCCTAAATTTCGTTCATGTACGTGCATGTAGAAGGCGGGGCTTCAACTTTTAATGTTCTAGGGGGCGCTGTAGAGTCATTTTGCCACTTAAAAGGTTGCGGTTATACCAAAAAATAATATTCGTGAGTCTTGACAAGTGTGTACAATTTGGTGAGTTTGAGAGCTTGTCAGTACATCCTAGGTGGGAAAAGGCATTAGGGGGCGCTACTGAGCTGTTGGGGCAAAATATTGGGCAAATGTGGTATCAGATGAAAGAGCTCATGATTTGAAACCTACGTGGTAGGTTTCATGATTCTGTGAACATCATAAAGTCCTCAAAGCGGTATTCGAAAAATGAAAATCGCTGCACGCCACGCCGCGTGCACAACTTCCTGTTTGGTAAAAAACTTCCACAAAATTAATATCTACATGATCCGATGACAGCTGTAACATACGTAAATTTCATGCTGATCCGAGAGTATTTTTGGACACATGACCCGACGTTAGGGGGCGCTAGCGAGTCCCCTTACCACGCTTGCGTCCAATCACGTTGAATTAAATAAATTTACACCAGCTGCGACGTGTGTGCAGAATTTCATGAGTTTTCATGCATGTTCAGGCCACGAAAAATGCAATTCATTATGCGTCTCTTGAATAATAATAATAATTAAAACTGCAAGCAGTGTCGAAGGGCCCTCGCACATCCACGCACGTCGGACTGTGGCGCAGTCGGAGGGCGCGCAGGTAGAGGTCTTCATACGCAGGAACGTCAGTGCTTGTCGCAGTCGCAGGGCATTGACAGCAGCCATGTAAAGGTCTTTGCTCCTGCTGCTTCAATGGAACATTGTGTGATGGGGTTAATGTCTCCACTAGATGGCAGACCAAGACCAGAAATGAAAGGGGATAAGGTATTCATATAATGGTTAAACTTTGAAATCTTCCACGGGGCGCTGTGGAGTCATTTTCTCACTTAAAAATCCCAAACTTTGTCAGTAGGCAATATGTGTGACTGTTGACGTATGTGTACAATTTGGTGATTCTGTGAAGACGGGAAAGTCCTCTAAAGGCAGAGGGAAAAATGGAAAATTGACACAGGAAATGCACAATAACTCACTTCCTGTAAGAGCGAAAATTTTGAAAAAAATAATTTGGGGGTTTACCCAGGAGTGCTATGAGTCCTGTAAATTTCACGAAGATCAGACAAAGTTTGTGGTCACATGACCTGCTGTTAGGAGGCGCTATGGAGACCACTTGCTACACCCACCCCCAATGATGTTGAAATTGAAACGGCGTCACCAAGTGTGACATTTCACGCGCTGCATGTATAAACATCCGACAATGTATGGAGGAGTTATAAGGAGTTGTTTGTTTATACAAACAAACGACTGCCACGCCCACCTGGTATAACGTAGGTAAAATCTGTCATCAAGTTTACATAATCAAGGTCTGAGGATGATACAGTTCTAATCTGAAGTCTCTGCAGTCAAAACTGCAGGAGGAGTGCGTTAAAGTACGAGGGCTGAAAAAATGCACCTGTGGCGGAAAAAATGCACCTGTGATCCAAAATGGCCGACTTCCTGTTGGACTTAGGGTATGGGTCCAAGAGGCTTTTTTGTGCGTCTGGTCATGATATATATGAATCCTAAATTTCATACATGTACGTGCATGTAGAAGGCGGGGCTTCAACTTTTAATGTTCTAGGGGGCGCTGTAGAGTCATTTTGGCACTTAAAAGGTTGCGGTCATACCAAAAAATAATATTCATGAGTCTTGATGAGTGTGTCCAATTTGGTGAGTTTTAGAGCTTGTCAGTACATGCTAAGTGGGAAAAGGCGTTAGGGGGCGCTACTGAGCTGTTGGGGCAAAATATTTGGCAAATGTGATATCAGATGAAAGAGCTCATGATTTGGAACCTACGTGGCAGGTTTCATGATTCTGTGAACATCATAAAGTCCTCAAAGCGGTGTTCGAAATTGTGAAAATCGGTGCACGCCACGCCGCGTGGTCAACTTCCTGTTTGGTAAAAAAATTCCACAAAATTAATTTCCGCATGATCCGATGAGAGCTGTAACATATTTAAATTTCATGCCGATCCGAGAAGATTTGTGGTCACATGACCCGACGTTAGGGGGCGCTAGCGAGTCCCCTTACCACGCTTGCGTCCAATCACGTTGAATTAAATAAATTTACACCAGCTGCGACGTGTGTGCAGAATTTCATGAGTTTTCATTTATGTTCAAGCCGCCAAAAATGCGATTCAATACGCGGCACTTGAATAATAATAATAATAATAATAATAATTAAAACTGCAAGCAGTGTCGAAGGGCCCTCGCACCCCCCCGTTTTCCCCCCAACTGTAACGCCGTACGTGCACGTCGGTGCGTGCGGCGGTCGCAGGGCTGTCAAAACTGGCATGTAGATGTCTTTGCTCCTGTGCCTTTAATTGAACATTGTGTGCAGCGGTTAATGTCTCCACTAGATGGCAGTCTAAGACCACAAATGAGTCTGAGTGACTTCTAAGCAATAAGGAATGTGGGTGAAGGGTCAAAAAATCATTGAGATTGAGCATTTTTGCCTGGATTGCAGACTTCCTGTTGGACTTAGGCTATGGCTCCAAGAGGCTTTTTTGTGCGTCTTTACACGATACATGTGTTTCCCGAATTTGGTTTGTCTACGTCAATCTGAGTGGAGGGGCTTGATTTTTTAAATTTTCTAGGGGGCGCTATTAATCAATTTTTGCGTCGGCCATTTCCGTGCTCCTTAAAATATCAAAGTGTTCTCCGGATCGGACATGATTGCAAGTTTTGGTGAGTTTTGGGGCATGTTTAGGCTGTCAAAAAGGCGTACAACTATAATAATAATAAAAATTATCCAGATTGAAAATTTTAGCCTGGATGGCCGACTTCCTGTTGGACTTAGGGTATGGGTCCAAGAGGCTTTTTTGTGCGTCTGGACATAATACATAGGCCTTGTCGATTTCATTTTTCTATGTCAATGTGGAAGGCGGGGCTTAAACTTTGAAATCTTCCAGGGGGCGCTGTGGAGTCATCTTCTCACTTAAAAATCCCAAACTTTGTCAGTAGTCAATCTGTGTGAATGTTGACGTATGTGTTCAATTTGGTGAGTGTAGTAGTTTGTGAAAATGTACAAAATGGATAAAGGCATTAGGGGGCGCTATTGAGCTGTTGTGACACGCCCAGGGGCAGTTATGGTCTCAAATTAAAGTACTCCTGAGTGTGAACCTATGTGGGCAATTTGGTGATTCTGTGAAGACGGGAAAGTCCTTTAAACGCTGTTGGAAAAATGGTAAATTGACGCAGGAAATGCACAATAACCGACTTCCTGTTAGAGCAAAAATTTTGAAAAAAATAATTTGAGGGTTTACCCATGAGTGCTATGAGTCCTGTAAATTTCACTAAGATCAGACAAAGTTTGTGGTCACATGACGTGCTGTTAGGGGGCGCTATGGAGACCCCTTGCCACACCCACCCCCGATGATGTTGAAATTGAAACGGCGTCACCAAGTGTGACATTTCACGCGCTGCATGTATAAACATCAGACAATGTATGGAGGAGTTATAAGGAGTTGTTTGTTTATACAAACAAACGACTGCCACGCCCACCTGGTATAACGTAGGTAAAATCTGTCATCAAGTTTACATAATCAAGGTCTGAGGATGATATAGTTCCAATCTGAAGTCTGTGGAGTCAAAACTGCAGGAGGAGTTCGTTAAAGTACGAGGGCTGAAAAAATGCACCTGTGGCGGCAAAAATGCACCTGTGATCCAAGATGGCCGACTTCCTGTTGGACTTAGGGTATGGGTCCAAGAGGCTTTTTTGTGGGTCTGGTCATGATATATATGATTCCTAAATTTCGTTCATGTACGTGCATGTAGAAGGCGGGGCTTCAACTTTTAATGTTCTAGGGGGCGCTGTAGAGTCATTTTGGCACTTAAAAAGTTGCGGTTATACCAAAAAATAATATTCGTGAGTCTTGACAAGTGTGTCCAATTTGGTGAGTTTTAGAGCTTGTCAGTACATGCTAAGTGGGAAAAGGCATTAGGGGGCGCTACTGAGCTGTTGGGGCAAAATATTGGGCAAATGTGGTATCAGATGAAAGAGCTCATGATTTGAAACCTACGTGGCAGGTTTCATGATTCTGTGAACATCATAAAGTCCTCAAAGCGGTGTTCGAAAAATGAAAATCGGTGCACGCCACGCCGCGTGGGCGACTTCCTGTTTGGTAAAAAAATTCCACAAAATTAATTTCCCAATGATCCAATGAGAGCTGTAACATATTTAAATTTCATGCTGATCCGAGAGGATTTGTGGTCACATGACCCGACGTTAGGGGGCGCTAGCGAGTCCCCTTACCACGCTTGCGTCCAATCACGTTAAATTAAATAAATTTTCACCAGCTGCGACGTCTGTGCAGAATTTCATGAGTTTTCATTTTTGTTCAAGCCGCCAAAAATGCGATTCATTACACGGCATAAGAGCGTGCTTAATAATAATAATAATAAGAATCTTGGCAAAAACAATAGGTCCCTCACTGACTTGTCAGTGCTCGGGCCCTAATAATAATTCCGGCAATTACAATAGGTCCCTCACTGACTTGTCAGTGCTCGGGCCCTAATAATAATAATTCCGGCAATTACAATAGGTCCCTCACTGACTTGTCAGTGCTCGGGCCCTAATAATTAAAACTGCAAGCAGTGTCGAAGGGCCCTCGCACCCCCCCGGTTTCCCCCCAACTGTAACGCCGTACATGCACGTCGGTGCGTGCGGCAGTCTGTCAAAACTGGCATGTAGATGTCTTTGCTCCTGTGCCTTTAAGTGAACATTGTGTGATGGGGTTAATGTCTCCACTAGATGGCAGTCTAAGACCAGAAATGAGTCTGGGTGACTTCTCAGCACAAAGGAATGTGGGTGAAGGGCCAAAAAAGCATCAAGATTGAGCCTTTTTGCCTGGATGGCCGACTTCCTGTCTGACTTAGGCTATGGGTCCAAGACGCTTTTTTGTGAGTCTGGACATGATACATGTGTTTACCGAATTTTGTTTGTCTACGTCAATCTGAGTCGAGGGGCTTGATTTTTTAAATTTTCTAGGGGGCGCTATTAATCCATTTTGCGTCAGCCATTTCCGCGCTCCTTAAAATATCAAAGTTTTCTCCGGATCGGACATGATTGCAAGTTTTGGTGAGTTTTGGGGCATGTTTAGGCTGTCAAAAAGGCGTACAACTATAATAATAATAAAAAATTTCCAGATTGAACATTTTAGCCTGGATGGCCGACTTCCTGTTGGACTTAGGGTATGGGTCCAAGAGGCTTTTTTGTGCGTCTGGACATAATACATAGGCCTTGTCGATTTCATTTCTCTATGTCAATGTGGAAGGCGGGGCTTAAACTTTGAAATCTTCCAGGGGGCGCTGTGGAGTCATCTTCTCACTTAAAAATCCCAAACTTTGTCAGTAGTCAATCTTTGTGAATGTTGACGTATGTGTTCAATTTGGTGAGTGTAGGAGTTTGTGAAAATGTACAAAATGGATAAAGGCATTAGGGGGCGCTATTGAGCTGTTGTGCCACGCCCAAGGGCAGTTATGGTCTCAAATTAAAGTGCTCCTGAGTGTGAACCTATGTGGCAAATCTGGTGATTCTGTGAAGACGGGAAAGTCCTCTAAACGCAGAGGGAAAAACGGAAAAGTGACGCAGGAAATGCACAATAACTCAATTCCTGTTAGAGCGACAATTTTGAAAAAAATAATTTGGGCGTTTACCCATGAGTGCTATGAGTCCTGTAAATTTCACTAAGGTCAGACAAAGTTTTTGGTCACATGACCTGCTGTTAGGGGGCGCTATGGAGACCCCTTGCCACACCCACCCCCAATGATGTTGAAATTGAAACGGCGTCACCAAGTGTGACATTTCACGTGATGCATGTATAAACATCCGACAATGTATTGAGGAGTTATAAGGAGTTGTTTGTTTATACAAACAAACGACTGCCACGCCCACCTGGTATAACTTAGGTAAAATCTGTTATCAAGTTTACATAATCAAGATCTGAGGATGATATAGTTCCAATCTGAAGTCTGTGGAGTCAAAACTGCAGGAGGAGTTCGTTAAAGTGCGAGACCTGGAAATGGGGAAAATGGCGGAAAAAATGCACCTGTGATCCAAGATGGCCGACTTCCTGTTGGACTTAGGGTATGGGTCCAGGAGGCTTTTTTGTGCGTCTGGTCATGATATATATGAATCCTAAATTTCGTTCATGTATGTGCATGTAGAAGGCGGGGCTTCAACTTTTAATTTTCTAGGGGGCGCTGTAGAGTCATTTTGGCACTTAAAAGGTTGCGGTTATACCAAAAAATAATATTCGTGAGTCTTGACGAGTGTGTCCAATTTGGTGAGTTTTAGAGCTTGTCAGTACATCCTAAGTGGGAAAAGGCATTAGGGGGCGCTACTGAGCTGTTGGGGCAAAATATTGGGCAAATGTGGTATCAGATGAAAGAGCTCATGATTTGAAACCTACGTGGCAGGTTTCATGATTCTGTGAACATCATAAAGTCCTCGAAGCGGTGTTCGAAAAAATGAAAATCGGTGCACGCCACGCCGCGTGGACGACTTCCTGTTTGGTAAAAAAATTCCACAAAATTAATTTCCCAATGATCCGATGTGAGCTGTAACATATTTAAATTTCATGCCGATCCGAGAGGATTTGTGGTCACATGACCCGACGTTAGGGGGCGCTAGCGAGTCCCCTCACCACGCTTGCGTCCAATCACGTTAAATTAAATACATTTTCACCAGCTGTGACGTGTGTGCAGAATTTCATGAGTTTTCATGCATGTTCAAGCCGCCAAAAATGCGCTCAAAGTGGCGGCATAAGAACGTGAAAAATAATAATAATAGGAATAATAATAAAAATTCCGGCAAAAGCAATAGGTCCCTCACTGACTTGTCAGTGCTCGGGCCCTAATTATCCAGATTGAACATTTTAGCCTGGATGGCCGACTTCCTGTTGGACTTAGGGTATGGGTCCAAGAGGCTTTTTTGTGCGTCTGGACATAATACATAGGCCTTGTCGATTTCATTTTCTATGTCAATGTGGAAGGCGGGGCTTAAACTTTGAAATCTTCCAGGGGGCGCTGTGGAGTCATCTTCTCACTTAAAAATCCCAAACTTTGTCAGTAGTCAATATGTGTGACTGTTGACGTATGTGTACAATTTGGTGAGTGTAGGAGTTTGTGAAAATGTACAAAATGGATAAAGGCATTAGGGGGCGCTATTGAGCTGTTGTGCCACGCCCAGAGGCAGTTATGGTCTCAAATTAAAGTGCACCTGAGTGTGAACCTATGTGGGCAATTTGGTGATTCTGTGAAGACGGGAAAGTCCTCTAAACGCAGAGGGAAAAACGGAAAATTGACGCAGGAAATGCACAATAACTCACTTCCTGTTAGAGCGAAAAATTTGAAAAAAATAATTTGAGGGTTTACCCATGAGTGCTATGAGTCCTGTAAATTTCACGAAGATCAGACAAAGTTTGTGGTCACATGACCTGCTGTTAGGGGGCGCTATGGAGACCCCTTGCCACATCCACCCCCAATGATGTTGAAATTGAAACGGCGTCACCAGGTGTGACATTTTACGCAGTGCATGTATAAACATCCGACAATGTATGGAGAAGTTATAAGGAGTTGTTTGTTTATACAAACAAACGACTGCCACGCCCACCTGGTATAACGTAGGAAAAATCTGTCGTCAAGTTTACATCATCAAGGTCTGAGGATGATACAGTGCCAATCTGAAGTCTGTGGAGTCAAAACTGCAGGAGGTGTTCGTTAAAGTGCAAGGCCTGGAAATGGGGAAAATGGCGGCAAAAATGCACCTGTGATCCAAGATGGCCGACTTCCTGTTGGACTTAGGGTATGTGTCCAAGAGGCTTTTTTGTGCGTCTGGTCATGATATATATGAATCCTAAATTTCGTTCATGTACGTGCATGTAGAAGGCGGGGCTTCAACTTTTAATGTTCTAGGGGGCGCTGTAGAGTCATTTTGCCACTTAAAAGGTTGCGGTTATACTAAAAAATAATTTTTGTGAGTCTTGATGAGTGTGTCCAATTTGGTGAGTTTTAGAGCTTGTCAGTACATGCTAAGTGGGAAAAGGCATTAGGGGGCGCTACTGAGCTGTTGGGGCAAAATATTGGGCAAATGTGGTATCAGATGAAAGAGCTCATGATTTGAAACCTACGTGGCAGGTTTCATGATTCTGTGAACATCATAAAGTCCTCAAAGCGGTGTTCGAAAAATGAAAATCGGTGCACGCCACGCCGCGTGGGCAACTTCCTGTTAGGTAAAAAAATTCCACAAAATTAATTTTCCAATGATCCAATGAGACCTATGACATATGTAAATTTCATGCAGATCCGAGAAGATTTGTGGTCACATGACCCGACGTGTGGGGGCGCTAGCGAGTCCCCTTACCACGCTTGCGTCCAATCACGTTAAATTAAATAAATTTTCACCAGCTGCGACGTGTGTGCAGAATTTCATGAGTTTTCATGCATGTTCAGGCCACCAAAAATGCGCCCAAAGTGGCGGCATAAGAACGTGAAAAATAATTAAAACTGCAAGCAGTGTCGAAGGGCCCTCGCGCATCCACGCACGTCGGACTGTGGCGCAGTCGGAGGGCGCGCAGGTAGAGGTCTTCTTACGCAGGAACGTCAGTGCTTGTCGCAGTCGCAGGGCATTGACAGCAGCCATGTAAAGGTCTTTGCTCCTGCTGCTTCAATGGAACATTGTGTGAAGGGGGGTTAATGTCCCCACTAGATGGCACACCAAGACCAGAAATGAAAGGGGATAAGGTATTCATATAATGGTTAAACTTTGAAATCTTCCAGGGGGCGCTGTGGAGTCATTTTCTCACTTAAAAATCCCAAACTTTGTCAGTAGGCAATATGTGTGACTGTTGACGTATGTGTACAATTTGGTGATTCTGTGAAGACGGGAAAGTCCTCTAAAGGCAGAGGGAAAAATGGAAAATTGACGCAGGAAATGCACAATAACTCACTTCCTGTAAGAGCGAAAATTTTGAAAAAAATAATTTGGGGGTTTACCCATGAGTGCTATGAGTCCTGTAAATTTCACGAAGATCAGACAAAGTTTGTGGTCACATGACCTGCTGTTAGGGGGCGCTATGGAGACCCCTTGCCACATCCACCCCCAATGATGTTGAAATTGAAACGGCTTGAACAGGTGTGACATTTTACGCACTGCATGTATAAACATCCGACAAAGTATTGAGGAGTTATAAGGAGTTGTTTGTTTATACAAACAAACGACTGCCACGCCCACCTGGTATAACGTAGGGAAAATCTGTTATCAAGTTTACATCATCAAGGTCTGAGGATGATACAGTTCGAATCTGAAGTCACTGCAGTTAAAACTGCAGGAGGAGTGCGTTATAGTACGAGGGCTGGAAATGGGGAAAATGGCGGCAAAAATTCACCTGTGATCCAAGATGGCCGACTTCCTGTTGGACTTAGGGTATGGGTCCAAGAGGCTTTTTTGTGCGTCTGGTCATGATATATATGAATCCTAAATTTCGTGCATGTACGTGCATGTAGAAGGCGGGGCTTCAACTTTTAATGTTCTAGGGGGCGCTGTAGAGTCATTTTGCCACTTAAAAAGTTGCGGTTATACCAAAAAATAATATTCGTGAGTCTTGACAAGTGTGTCCAATTTGGTGAGTTTGAGAGCTTGTCAGTACATCCTAGGTGGGAAAAGGCATTAGGGGGCGCTACTGAGCTGTTGGGGCAAAATATTGGGCAAATGTGGTATCAGATGAAAGAGCTCATGATTTGAAACCTACGTGGTAGGTTTCATGATTCTGTGAACATCATAAAGTCCTCAAAGCGGTATTCGAAAAATGAAAATCGCTGCACGCCACGCCGCGTGCACAACTTCCTGTTTGGTAAAAAACTTCCACAAAATTAATATCTACATGATCCGATGACAGCTGTAACATACTTAAATTTCATGCTGATCCGAGAGTATTTTTGGACACATGACCCGACGTTAGGGGGCGCTAGCGAGTCCCCTTACCACGCTTGCGTCCAATCACGTTGAATTAAATAAATTTACACCAGCTGCGACGTGTGTGCAGAATTTCATGAGTTTTCATGCATGTTCAGGCCACGAAAAATGCAATTCATTATGCGTCTCTTGAATAATAATAATAATTAAAACTGCAAGCAGTGTCGAAGGGCCCTCGCGCATCCACGCACGTCGGACTGTGGCGCAGTCGGAGGGCGCGCAGGTAGAGGTCTTCTTACGCAGGAACGTCAGTGCTTGTCGCAGTCGCAGGGCATTGACAGCAGCCATGTAAAGGTCTTTGCTCCTGCTGCTTCAATGGAACTTTGTGTGAAGGGGGGTTAATGTCTCCACTAGATGGCACACCAAGACCAGAAATGAAAGGGGATAAGGTATTCATATAATGGTTAAACTTTGAAATCTTCCAGGGGGCGCTGTGGAGTCATTTTCTCACTTAAAAATCCCAAACTTTGTCAGTAGGCAATATGTGTGACTGTTGACGTATGTGTACAATTTGGTGATTCTGTGAAGACGGGAAAGTCCTCTAAAGGCAGAGGGAAAAATGGAAAATTGACGCAGGAAATGCACAATAACTCACTTCCTGTAAGAGCGAAAATTTTGAAAAAAATAATTTGGGGGTTTACCCATGAGTGCTATGAGTCCTGTAAATTTCACGAAGATCAGACAAAGTTTGTAGTCACATGACCTGCTGTTAGGGGGCGCTATGGAGACCCCTTGCCACACCCACCCCCAATGATGTTGAAATTGAAACGGCGTCACCAAGTGTGACATTTCACGCGCTGCATGTATAAACATCCGACAATGTATGGAGGTGTTATAAGGAGTTGTTTGTTTATACAAACAAACGACTGCCACGCCCACCTGGTATAACGTAGGTAAAATCTGTCATCAAGTTTACATCATCAAGGTCTGAGGATGATACAGTTCGAATCTGAAGTCTCTGGAGTCTAAACTGCAGGAGGAGTGCGTTAAAGTACGAGGGCTGAAAAAATGCACCTGTGGCAGAAAAAATGCACCTGTGATCCAAGATGGCCGACTTCCTGTTGGACTTAGGGTATGGGTCCAAGAGGCTTTTTTGTGCGTCTGGTCATGATATATATGAATCCTAAATTTCGTGCATGTACGTGCATGTAGAAGGCGGGGCTTCAACTTTTAATGTTCTAGGGGGCGCTGTAGAGTCATTTTGGCATTTAAAAGGTTGCGGTTATACCAAAAAATAATATTCATGAGTCTTGACAAGTGTGTCCAATTTGGTGAGTTTGAGAGCTTGTCAGTACATCCTAGGTGGGAAAAGGCATTAGGGGGCGCTACTGAGCTGTTGGGGCAAAATATTGGGCAAATGTGGTATCAGATGAAAGAGCTCATGATTTGAAACCTACGTGGCAGGTTTCATGATTCTGTGAACATCATAAAGTCCTCAAAGCGGTGTTCGAAATTGTGAAAATCGGTGCACGCCACGCCGCGTGGTCAACTTCCTGTTTGGTAAAAAAATTCCACAAAATTAATTTCCGCATGATCCAATGAGAGCTGTAACATATTTAAATTTCATGCCGATCAGAGAAGATTTGTGGTCACATGACCCGACGTTAGGGGGCGCTAGCGAGTCCCCTTACCACGCTTGCGTCCAATCACGTTGAATTAAATAAATTTACACCAGCTGCGACGTGTGTGCAGAATTTCATGAGTTTTCATTTATGTTCAAGCCGCCAAAAATGCGATTCATTACGCGGCACTTGAATAATAATAATAATAATAATAATAATAATAATTCCGGCAATTACAATAGGTCCCTCACTGACTTGTCAGTGCTCGGGCCCTAATAATAAGAATCCTGGCAATAGCAATAGGTCCCTCACTGACTTGTCAGTGCTCGGGCCCTAATAATAATTCCAGCAATTACAATAGGTCCCTCACTGACTTGTCAGTGCTCGGGCCCTAATTAAAACTGCAAGCAGTGTCGAAGGGCCCTCGCACATCCACGCACGTCGGACTGTGGCGCAGTCGGAGGGCGCGCAGGTAGGTCTTCATACGCAGGAACGTCAGTGCTTGTCGCAGTCGCAGGGCATTGACAGCAGCCATGTAAAGGTCTTTGCTCCTGCTGCTTCAATGGAACATTGTGTGAAGGGGGGTTAATGTCTCCACTAGATGGCAGACCAAGACCAGAAATGAAAGGGGATAAGGTATTCATATAATGGTTAAACTTTGAAATCTTCCAGGGGGCGCTGTGGAGTCATTTTCTCACTTAAAAATCCCAAACTTTGTCAGTAGGCAATATGTGTGACTGTTGACGTATGTGTACAATTTGGTGATTCTGTGAAGACGGGAAAGTCCTTTAAACGCTGTTGGAAAAATGGTAAATTGACGCAGGAAATGCAAAATAACTCACTTCCTGTTTGAGTGAAAAATTTGAAAAAATTAATTTGGGGGTTTACCCATAAGTGCTATGAGTCCTGTAAATTTCACGAAGATCAGACAACGTTTTTGGTCACATGACCTGCTGTTAGGGGGCGCTATGGAGACCCCTTGCCACACCCACCCCCAATGATGTTGAAATTGAAACGGCGTTACCAGGTGTGACATTTTACGCAGTGCATGTATTAACATCCGACAATGTATGGAGGAGTTATAAGGAGTTGTTTGTTTATACAAACAAACAACAGCCACGCCCACCTGGTATAACGTAGGAAAGATCTGTTGTCAAGTTTACATAATCAAGGTCTGATGATGATACAATGCGAATCTTAAGTCTGTGGAGTCAAAACTGCAGGAGGAGTGCGTTAAAGTACGAGGCCTGGAAAAATGCACCTGTGGCGGAAAAAATGCACCTGTGATCCAAGATGGCCGACTTCCTGTTGGACTTAGGGTATGGGTCCATGAGGCTTTTTTGTGCGTCTGGTCATGATATATATGATTCCTAAATTTCGTTCATGTACGTGCATGTAGAAGGCGGGGCTTCAACTTTTAATGTTCTAGGGGGCGCTGTAGAGTCATTTTGGCACTTAAAAAGTTGCGGTTATACCAAAAAATAATATTCGTGAGTCTTGACAAGTGTGTCCAATTTGGTGAGTTTTAGAGCTTGTCAGTACATGCTAAGTGGGAAAAGGCATTAGGGGGCGCTACTGAGCTGTTGGGCCAAAATATTGGGCAAATGTGGTATCAGATGAAAGAGCTCATGATTTGAAACCTACGTGGCAGGTTTCATGATTCTGTGAACATCATAAAGTCCTCAAAGCGTTGTTCGAAATTGTGAAAATCGGTGCACGCCACGCCGCGTGGTCAACTTCCTGTTTGGTAAAAAAATTCCACAAAATTAATTTCCCAATGATCCGATGAGAGCTGTAACATATTTAAATTTCATGCCGATCCGAGAGGATTTGTGGTCACATGACCCGACGTTAGGGGGCGCTAGCGAGTCCCCTTACCACGCTTGCGTCCAATCACGTTAAATTAAATAAATTTTCACCAGCTGCGACGTGTGTGCAGAATTTCATGAGTTTTCATTTATGTTCAAGCCGCCAAAAATGCGATTCATGACACGGCATAAGAACGTGAATAATAATAATAATAACAAGCAGTGTCGAAGGGCCCTCGCGCATCCACGCACGTCGGACTGTGGCGCAGTCGGAGGGCGCGCAGGTAGAGGTCTTCTTACGCAGGAACGTCAGTGCTTGTCGCAGTCGCAGGGCATTGACAGCAGCCATGTAAAGGTCTTTGCTCCTGCTGCTTCAATGGAACATTGTGTGAAGGGGGGTTAATGTCTCCACTAGATGGCAGACCAAGACCAGAAATGAAAGGGGATAAGGTATTCATATAATGGTTAAACTTTGAAATCTTCCAGGGGGCGCTGTGGAGTCATTTTCTCACTTAAAAATCCCAAACTTTGTCAGTAGGCAATATGTGTGACTGTTGACGTATGTGTACAATTTGGTGATTCTGTGAAGACGGGAAAGTCCTTTAAACGCTGTTGGAAAAATGGTAAATTGACGCAGGAAATGCAAAATAACTCACTTCCTGTTTGAGTGAAAAATTTGAAAAAATTAATTTGGGGGTTTACCCATAAGTGCTATGAGTCCTGTAAATTTCACGAAGATCAGACAACGTTTTTGGTCACATGACCTGCTGTTAGGGGGCGCTATGGAGACCCCTTGCCACACCCACCCCCAATGATGTTGAAATTGAAACGGCGTTACCAGGTGTGACATTTTACGCAGTGCATGTATTAACATCCGACAATGTATGGAGGAGTTATAAGGAGTTGTTTGTTTATACAAACAAACAACAGCCACGCCCACCTGGTATAACGTAGGAAAAATCTGTTGTCAAGTTTACATCATCAAGGTCTGATGATGATACAATGCGAATCTTAAGTCTGTGGAGTCAAAACTGCAGGAGGAGTGCGTTAAAGTACGAGGCCTGGAAAAATGCACCTGTGGCGGAAAAAATGCACCTGTGATCCAAGATGGCCGACTTCCTGTTGGACTTAGGGTATGGGTCCAAGAGGCTTTTTTGTGCGTCTGGTCATGATATATATGATTCCTAAATTTCGTTCATGTACGTGCATGTAGAAGGCGGGGCTTCAACTTTTAATGTTCTAGGGGGCGCTGTAGAGTCATTTTGGCACTTAAAAAGTTGCGGTTATACCAAAAAATAATATTCGTGAGTCTTGACAAGTGTGTCCAATTTGGTGAGTTTTAGAGCTTGTCAGTACATGCTAAGTGGGAAAAGGCATTAGGGGGCGCTACTGAGCTGTTGGGCCAAAATATTGGGCAAATGTGGTATCAGATGAAAGAGCTCATGATTTGAAACCTACGTGGCAGGTTTCATGATTCTGTGAACATCATAAAGTCCTCAAAGCGTTGTTCGAAATTGTGAAAATCGGTGCACGCCACGCCGCGTGGTCAACTTCCTGTTTGGTAAAAAAATTCCACAAAATTAATTTCCCAATGATCCGATGAGAGCTGTAACATATTTAAATTTCATGCCGATCCGAGAGGATTTGTGGTCACATGACCCGACGTTAGGGGGCGCTAGCGAGTCCCCTTACCACGCTTGCGTCCAATCACGTTAAATTAAATAAATTTTCACCAGCTGCGACGTGTGTGCAGAATTTCATGAGTTTTCATTTATGTTCAAGCCGCCAAAAATGCGATTCATGACACGGCATAAGAACGTGAATAATAATAATAATAATAATTAAAACTGCAAGCAGTGTCGAAGGGCCCTCGCACCCCCCGGTTTCCCCCCAACTGTAACGCCGTACATGCACGTTGGTGCGTGCGGCAGTCGCAGGGCTGTCAAAACTGGCATGTAGATGTCTTTGCTCCTGTGCCTTTAAGTGAACATTGTGTGATGGGGTTAATGTCTCCACTAGATGGCAGTCTAAGACCAGAAATGAGTCTGGGTGACTTCTCAGCACAAAGGAATGTGGGTGAAGGGCCAAAAAAGCATCAAGATTGAGCATTTTGCCTGGATGGCCGACTTCCTGTTGGACTTAGGCTATGGTTCCAAGAGGCTTTTTTGTGCGTCTGGACATGATACATGTGTTTACCGAATTTTGTTTGTCTACGTCAATCTGAGTCGAGGGGCTTGATTTTTTAAATTTTCTAGGGGGCGCTATTAATCCATTTTGCGTTAGCCATTTCCGCGCTCCTTAAAATATCAAAGTTTTCTCCGGATCGGACATGATTGCAAGTTTTGGTGAGTTTTGGGGCATGTTTAGGTTGTCAAAAAGGCGTACAACTATAATAATAATAAAAATCATCCAGATTGAACATTTTAGCCTGGATGGCCGACTTCCTGTTGGACTTAGGGTATGGGTCCAAGAGGCTTTTTCGTGCGTCTGGACATAATACATAGGCCTTGTAAATTTCATTTCTCTATGTTAATGTGGTAGGCGGGGCTTAAACTTTGAAATCTTCCAGGGGGCGCTGTGGAGTCATCTTCTCACTTAAAAATCCCAAACTTTCTCAGTAGTCAATATGTGTGACTGTTGACGTATGTGTACAATTTGGTGAGTGTAGGAGTTTGTGGAAATGTACAAAATGGATAAAGGCATTAGGGGGCGCTAGTGAGCTGTTGTGCCACGCCCAGGGGCAGTTATGGTCTCAAATTAAAGTGCTCCTGAGTGTGAACCTATGTGGGCAATTTGGTGATTCTGTAAAGACGGGAAAGTCCTCTAAACGCAGTGGGAAAATGGGAAAATTGACGCAGGAAATGCGCAATAACCGACTTCCTGTTAGAGCAAAAATTTTGAAAAAATTAATTTGGGGGTTTACCCATGAGTGCTATTAGTTCTGTAAATTTCACGAAGATCAGACAAAGTTAGTGGTCACATGACCTGCTGTTAGGGGGCGCTATGGAGACCACTTGCCACACCCATCCCCAATGATGTTGAAATTGAAACGGCGTCACCAGGTGTGACATTTTACGCAGTGCATGTATAAACATCCGACAATGTATGGAGGAGTTATAAGGAGTTGTTTGTTTATACAAACAAACGACTGCCACGCCCACCTGGTATAACGTAGGTAAAATCTGTCGTCAAGTTTACATCATCAAGGTCTGAGGATGATACAGTTCCAATCTGAAGTCTCTGGAGTTAAAACTGCAGGAGGAGTTCGTTAAAGTGCGAGGCCTGGAAATGGGGAAAATGGCGGAAAAAATGCACCTGTGATCCAAGATGGCCGACTTCCTGTTGGACTTAGGGTATAGGTCCAAGAGGCTTTTTTGTGCGTCTGGTCATGATATATATGAATCCTAAATTTCGTTCATGTACGTGCATGTAGAAGGCGGGGCTTCAACTTTTAATGTTCTAGGGGGCGCTGTAGAGTCATCTTGGCACTTAAAAAGTTGCAGTTATACCAAAAAATAATATTCGTGAGTCTTGATGAGTGTGTCTAATTTGGTGAGTTTTAGAGTTTGTCAGTACATCCTAAGTGGGAAAAGGCATTAGGGGGCGCTACTGAGCTGTTGGGGCAAAATATTGGGCAAATGTGGTATCAGATGAAAGAGCTCATGATTTGAAACCTACGTGGCAGGTTTCATGATTCTGTGAACATCATAAAGTCCTCAAAGCGGTGTTCGAAAAATGAAAATCAGTGCACGCCACGCCGCGTGGTCAACTTCCTGTTTGGTAAAAAAATTCCACAAAATTAATTTCCCAATGATCCGATAAGACCTATGACATATTTAAATTTCATGGCGATCCGAGAGGATTTGTGGTCACATGACCCGACGTTAGGGGGCGCTAGCGAGTCCCCTTACCACGCTTGCGTCCAATCACATTGAATTAAATAAATTTTCACCAGCTGCGACGTGTGTGCAGAATTTCATGAGTTTTCATGTATGTTCAGGCCACCAAAAATGCGATTCATTACACGGCATAAGAGCGTGCTTAATAATAATAATAAGAATCCTGGCAAAAGCAATAGGTCCCTCACTGACTTGTCAGTGCTCGGGCCCTAATAATAATAATAATAAGAATCCTGGCAAAAGCAATAGGTCCCTCACTGACTTGTCAGTGCTCGGGCCCTAATAATAATAATAATAATAATAAGAATCCTGGCAAAAGCAATAGGTCCCTCACTGACTTGTCAGTGCTCGGGCCCTAATAAGAATCTTGGCAAAAACAATAGGTCCCTCACTGACTTGTCAGTGCTCGGGCCCTAATAATAATAATAATAATTCCGGCAATTACAATAGGTCCCTCACTGACTTGTCAGTGCTCGGGCCCTAATAAGAATCCTGGCAAAAGCAATAGGTCCCTCACTGACTTGTCAGTGCTCGGGCCCTAATAAGAATCCTGGCAAAAGCAATAGGTCCCTCACTGACTTGTCAGTGCTCGGGCCCTAATAATAATAATAATTAAAACTGCAAGCAGTGTCGAAGGGCCCTCGCACCCCCCCGTTTACCCCCCCAATTGTAACGCCGTACGTGCACGTCGGTGCGTGCGGCGGTCGCAGGGCTGTCAAAACTGGCATGTAGATGTCTTTGCTCCTGTGCCTTTAATTGAACATTGTGTGCAGCGGTTAATGTCTCCACTAGATGGCAGTCTAAGACCACAAATGAGTCTGAGTGACTTCTAAGCAATAAGGAATGTGGGTGAAGGGTCAAAAAATCATTGAGATTGAGCATTTTTGCCTGGATTGCAGACTTCCTGTTGGACTTAGGCTATGGCTCCAAGAGGCTTTTTTGTGCGTCTTTACACGATACATGTGTTTCCCGAATTTGGTTTGTTTACGTCAATCTGAGTGGAGGGGCTTGATTTTTTAAATTTTCTAGGGGGCGCTATTAATCAATTTTTGCGTCGGCCATTTCCGTGCTCCTTAAAATATCAAAGTGTTCTCCGGATCGGACATGATTGCAAGTTTTGGTGAGTTTTGGGGCATGTTTAGGCTGTCAAAAAGGCGTACAACTATAATAATAATAAAAATTATCCAGATTGAAAATTTTAGCCTGGATGGCCGACTTCCTGTTGGACTTAGGGTATGGGTCCAAGAGGCTTTTTTGTGCGTCTGGACATAATACATAGGCCTTGTCGATTTCATTTTTCTATGTCAATGTGGAAGGCGGGGCTTAAACTTTGAAATCTTCCAGGGGGCGCTGTGGAGTCATCTTCTCACTTAAAAATCCCAAACTTTGTCAGTAGTCAATCTTTGTGAATGTTGACGTATGTGTTCAATTTGGTGAGTGTAGGAGTTTGTGAAAATGTACAAAATGGATAAAGGCATTAGGGGGCGCTATTGAGCTGTTGTGCCACGCCCAAGGGCAGTTATGGTCTCAAATTAAAGTGCTCCTGAGTGTGAGCCTATGTGGCAAATCTGGTGATTCTGTGAAGACGGGAAAGTCCTCTAAACGCAGAGGGAAAAACGGAAAAGTGACGCAGGAAATGCACAATAACTCACTTCCTGTTAGAGCGACAATTTTGAAAAAAATAATTTGGGCGTTTACCCATGAGTGCTATGAGTCCTGTAAATTTCACTAAGATCAGACAAAGTCTTTGGTCACATGACCTGCTGTTAGGGGGCGCTATGGAGACCCCTTGCCACACCCACCCCCAATGATGTTGATATTGAAACGGCGTCAACAAGTGTGACTTTTCACGTGATACATGTATAGACATCCGACAATGTATTGAGGAGTTATAAGGAGTTGTTTGTTTATACACACAAACGACTGCCACGCCCACCTGGTATAACGTAGGTAAAATCTGTTGTCAAGTTTACATCATCAAGATCTGAGGATGATATAGTTCCAATCTGAAGTCTCTGGAGTTAAAACTGCAGGAGGAGTGCGTTAAAGTGCGAGACCTGGAAATGGGGAAAATGGCGGAAAAAATGCACCTGTGATCCAAGATGGCCGACTTCCTGTTGGACTTAGGGTATGGGTCCAAGAGGCTTTTTTGTGCGTCTGGTCATGATATATATGAATCCTAAATTTCGTTCATGTATGTGCATGTAGAAGGCGGGGCTTCAACTTTTAATTTTCTAGGGGGCGCTGTAGAGTCATTTTGGCACTTAAAAGGTTGCGGTTATACCAAAAAATAATATTCATGAGTCTTGATGAGTGTGTCCAATTTGGTGAGTTTTAGAGCTTGTCAGTACATGCTAAGTGGGAAAAGGCATTAGGGGGCGCTACTGAGCTGTTGGGGCAAAATATTGGGCAAATGTGGTATCAGATGAAAGAGCTCATGATTTGAAACCTACGTGGCAGGTTTCATGATTCTGTGAACATCATAAAGTCCTCAAAGCGCTGTTCGAAAAAATTAAAATCGGTGCACGCCACGCCGCGTGGACGACTTCCTGTTTGGTAAAAAAATTCCACAAAATTAATTTCCCAATGATCCGATGTGAGCTGTAACATATTTAAATTTCATGCCGATCCGAGAGGATTTGTGGTCACATGACCCGACGTTAGGGGGCGCTAGCGAGTCCCCTTACCACGCTTGCGTCCAATCACATTAAATTAAATAAATTTTCACCAGCTGTGACGTGTGTGCAGAATTTCATGAGTTTTCATGCATGTTCAAGCCGCCAAAAATGCGCTCAAAGTGGCGGCATAAGAACGTGAAAAATAATAATAATAGGAATAATAATTAAAACTGCAAGCAGTGTCGAAGGGCCCTCGCACCCCCCCGTTTACCCCCCCAATTGTAACGCCGTACGTGCACGTCGGTGCGTGCGGCGGTCGCAGGGCTGTCAAAACTGGCATGTAGATGTCTTTGCTCCTGTGCCTTTAATTGAACATTGTGTGCAGCGGTTAATGTCTCCACTAGATGGCAGTCTAAGACCACAAATGAGTCTGAGTGACTTCTAAGCAATAAGGAATGTGGGTGAAGGGTCAAAAAATCATTGAGATTGAGCATTTTTGCCTGGATTGCAGACTTCCTGTTGGACTTAGGCTATGGCTCCAAGAGGCTTTTTTGTGCGTCTTTACACGATACATGTGTTTCCCGAATTTGGTTTGTCTACGTCAATCTGAGTGGAGGGGCTTGATTTTTTAAATTTTCTAGGGGGCGCTATTAATCAATTTTTGCGTCGGCCATTTCCGCGCTCCTTAAAATATCAAAGTGTTCTCCGGATCGGACATGATTGCAAGTTTTGGTGAGTTTTGGGGCATGTTTAGGCTGTCAAAAAGGCGTACAACTATAATAATAATAAAAATTATCCAGATTGAAAATTTTAGCCTGGATGGCCGACTTCCTGTTGGACTTAGGGTATGGGTCCAAGAGGCTTTTTTGTGCGTCTGGACATAATACATAGGCCTTGTCGATTTCATTTTTCTATGTCAATGTGGAAGGCGGGGCTTAAACTTTGAAATATTCAAGGGGGCGCTGTGGAGTCATCTTCTCACTTAAAAATCCCAAACTTTGTCAGTAGTCAATCTGTGTGAATGTTGACGTATGTGTTCAATTTGGTGAGTGTAGGAGTTTGTGAAAATGTACAAAATGGATAAAGGCATTAGGGGGCGCTTTTGAGCTGTTGTGCCACGCCCAGGGGCAGTTATGGTCTCAAATTAAAGTGCTCCTGAGTGTGAACCTATGTGGGCAATTTGGTGATTCTGTGAAGACGGGAAAGTCCTTTAAACGCTGTTGGAAAAATGGTAAATTGACGCAGGAAATGCACAATAACCGACTTCCTGTTAGAGCAAAAATTTTGAAAAAAATAATTTGAGGGTTTACCCATGAGTGCTATGAGTCCTGTAAATTTCACTAAGATCAGACAAAGTTTGTGGTCACATGACGTGCTGTTAGGGGGCGCTATGGAGACCCCTTGCCACACCCACCCCCAATGATGTTGAAATTGAAACGGCGTCACCAAGTGTGACATTTCACGCGCTGCATGTATAAACATCAGACAATGTATGGAGGAGTTATAAGGAGTTGTTTGTTTATACAAACAAACGACTGCCACGCCCACCTGGTATAACGTAGGTAAAATCTGTCATCAAGTTTACATAATCAAGGTCTGAGGATGATATAGTTCCAATCTGAAGTCTGTGGAGTCAAAACTGCAGGAGGAGTTCGTTAAAGTACGAGGGCTGAAAAAATGCACCTGTGGCGGAAAAAATGCACCTGTGATCCAAGATGGCCGACTTCCTGTTGGACTTAGGGTATGGGTCCAAGAGGCTTTTTTGTGCGTCTGGTCATGATATATATGATTCCTAAATTTCGTTCATGTACGTGCATGTAGAAGGCGGGGCTTCAACTTTTAATGTTCTAGGGGGCGCTGTAGAGTCATTGTGGCACTTAAAAAGTTGCGGTTATACCAAAAAATAATATTCGTGAGTCTTGACAAGTGTGTCCAATTTGGTGAGTTTTAGAACTTGTCAGTACATGCTAAGTGGGAAAAGGCATTAGGGGGCGCTACTGAGCTGTTGGGCCAAAATATTGGGCAAATGTGGTATCAGATGAAAGAGCTCATGATTTGAAACCTACGTGGCAGGTTTCATGATTCTGTGAACATCATAAAGTCCTCAAAGCGTTGTTCGAAAAATGAAAATCGGTGCACGCCACGCCGCGTGGTCAACTTCCTGTTTGGTAAAAAAATTCCACAAAATTAATTTCCCAATGATCCGATGAGAGCTGTAACATAATTAAATTTCATGCCGATCCGAGAGGATTTGTGGTCACATGACCCGACGTTAGGGGGCGCTAGCGAGTCCCCTTACCACGCTTGCGTCCAATCACGTTAAATTAAATAAATTTTCACCAGCTGCGACGTCTGTGCAGAATTTCATGAGTTTTCATTTTTGTTCAAGCCGCCAAAAATGCGATTCATTACACGGCATAAGAGCGTGCTTAATAATAATAATAATTAAAACTGCAAGCAGTGTCGAAGGGCCCTCGCACCCCCCCGGTTTCCCCCCAACTGTAACGCCGTACATGCACGTCGGTGCGTGCGGCAGTCGCAGGGCTGTCAAAACTGGCATGTAGATGTCTTTGCTCCTGTGCCTTTAAGTGAACATTGTGTGATGGGGTTAATGTCTCCACTAGATGGCAAACTAAGACCACAAATGAGTCTGGGTGACTTCTCAGCACAAAGGAATGTGGGTGAAGGGTCAAAAAAGCATCAAGAATGAGCATTTTGCCTGGATGGCCGACTTCCTGTTGGACTTAGGCTATGGGTCCAAGAGGCTTTTTTGTGCGTCTTTACACGATACATGTGTTTCCCGAATTTGGTTTGTCTACGTCAATCTGAGTGGAGGGGCTTGATTTTTTTAATTTTCTAGGGGGCGCTATTAATCAATTTTTGCGTCGGCCATTTCCCCGCTCCTTAAAATATCAAAGTTTTCTCCGGATCGGACATGATTGCAAGTTTTGGTGAGTTTTGGGGCATGTTTAGGCTGTCAAAAAGGCGTACAACTATAATAATAATAAAAATGATCCAGATTGAACATTTTAGCCTGGATGGCCGACTTCCTGTTGGACTTAGGGTATGGGTCCAAGAGGCTTTTTTGTGCATCTGGACATAATACATAGGCCTTGTCGATTTCATTTTTCTATGTCAATGTGGAAGGCGGGGCTTAAACTTTGAAATCTTCCAGGGGGCGCTGTGGAGTCATCTTCTCACTCAAAAATCCCAAACTTTGTCAGTAGTCAATATGTGTGACTGTTGACGTATGTGTACAATTTGGTGAGTGTAGGAGTTTGTGAAAATGTACAAAATGGATAAAGGCATTAGGGGGCGCTATTGAGCTGTTGTGCCACGCCCAGAGGCAGTTATGGTCTCAAATTAAAGTGCGCCTGAGTGTGAACCTATGTGGGCAATTTGGTGATTCTGTGAAGACGGGAAAGTCCTTTAAACGCTGTTGGAAAAATGGTAAATTGACGCAGGAAATGCACAATAACCGACTTCCTGTTAGAGCAAAAATTTTGAAAAAAATAATTTGAGGGTTTACCCATGAGTGCTATAAGTCCTGTAAATTTCACGAAGATCAGACAACGTTTTTGGTCACATGACCTGCTGTTAGGGGGCGCTATGGACACCCCTTGCCACACCCACCCCCAATGATGTTGAAATTGAAACGGCGTTACCAGGTGTGACATTTTACGCAGTGCATGTATTAACATCCGACAATGTATGGAGGAGTTATAAGGAGTTGTTTGTTTATACAAACAAACAACAGCCACGCCCACCTGGTATAACGTAGGAAAAATCTGTTGTCAAGTTTACATCATCAAGGTCTGATGATGATACAATGCGAATCTTAAGTCTGTGGAGTCAAAACTGCAGGAGGAGTGCGTTAAAGTACGAGGCCTGGAAAAATGCACCTGTGGCGGAAAAAATGCACCTGTGATCCAAGATGGCCGACTTCCTGTTGGACTTAGGGTATGGGTCCAAGAGGCTTTTTTGTGCGTCTGGTCATGATATATATGAATCCTAAATTTCGTTCATGTACGTGCATGTAGAAGGCGGGGCTTCAACTTTTAATGTTCTAGGGGGCGCTGTAGAGTCATTTTGGCACTTAAAAGGTTGCGGTTATACCAAAAAATAATATTCATGAGTCTTGATGAGTGTGTCCAATTTGGTGAGTTTTAGAGCTTGTCAGTACATGCTAAGTGGGAAAAGGCATTAGGGGGCGCTACTGAGCTGTTGGGGCAAAATATTGGGCAAATGTGGTATCAGATGAAAGAGCTCATGATTTGAAACCTACGTGGCAGGTTTCATGATTCTGTGAACATCATAAAGTCCTCAAAGCGGTGTTCGAAAAATGAAAATCGGTGCACGCCACGCCACGTGGGCGACTTCCTGTTTGGTAAAAAATTTCCACAAAATTAATTTCCCAATGATCCGATAAGACCTATGACACATTTAAATTTCATGGCGATCCGAGAGGATTTGTGGTCACATGACCCGACGTTAGGGGGCGCTAGCGAGTCCCCTTACCACGCTTGCATCCAATCACATTGAATTAAATAAATTTTCACCAGCTGCGACGTGTGTGCAGAATTTCATGAGTTTTCATGCATGTTCAGGCCACCAAAAATGCGATTCATTACACGGCATAAGAGCGTGCTTAATAATAATAATTAAAACTGCAAGCAGTGTCGAAGGGCCCTCGCATATCCACGCACGTCGGACTGTGGCGCAGTCGGAGGGCGCGCAGGTAGAGGTCTTCATACGCAGGAACGTCAGTGCTTGTCGCAGTCGCAGGGCATTGACAGCAGCCATGTAAAGGTCTTTGCTCCTGCTGCTTCAATGGAACATTGTGTGAAGGGGGGTTAATGTGTCCACTAGATGGCAGTCTAAGACCACAAATGAAAGGGGATAAGGTATTCATATAATGGTTAAACTTTGAAATCTTCCAGGGGGCGCTGTGGAGTCATTTTCTCACTTAAAAATCCCAAAATTTGTCAGTAGGCAATATGTGTGACTGTTGACGTTTGTGTACAATTTGGTGATTCTGTGAAGACGGGAAAGTCCTCTAAAGGCAGAGGGAAAAATGGAAAATTGACGCAGGAAATGCACAATAACTCACTTCCTGTAAGAGCGAAAATTTTGAAAAAAATAATTTGGGGGTTTACCCAGGAGTGCTATGAGTCCTGTAAATTTCATGAAGATCAGACAAAGTTTGTGGTCACATGACCTGCTGTTAGGGGGCGCTATGGAGACCCCTAACCACATCCACCCCCAATGATGTTGAAATTGAAACGGCTTGAACAGGTGTGACATTTTACGCGCTGCATGTATAAACATCCGACAAAGTATTGAGGAGTTATAAGGAGTTGTTTGTTTATACAAACAAACGACTGCCACGCCCACCTGGTATAACGTAGGTAAAATCTGTCATCAAGTTTACATCATCAAGGTCTGAGGATGATACAGTTCGAATCTGAAGTCTCTGGAGTCTAAACTGCAGGAGGAGTGCGTTAAAGTACGAGGGCTGAAAAAATGCACCTGTGGCAGAAAAAATGCACCTGTGATCCAAGATGGCCGACTTCCTGTTGGACTTAGGGTATGGGTCCAAGAGGCTTTTTTGTGCGTCTGGTCATGATATATATGAATCCTAAATTTAGTGCATGTACGTGCATGTAGAAGGCGGGGCTTCAACTTTTAATGTTCTAGGGGGCGCTGTAGAGTCATTTTGGCACTTAAAAAGTTGCGGTCATACCAAAAAATAATATTCGTGAGTCTTGATGAGTGTGTCCAATTTGGTGAGTTTTAGAGCTTGTCAGTACATGCTAAGTGGGAAAAGGCATTAGGGGGCGCTACTGAGCTGTTGGGGCAAAATATTGGGCAAATGTGGTATCAGATGAAAGATCTCATGATTTGAAACCTACGTGGCAGGTTTCATGATTCTGTGAACATCATAAAGTCCTCAAAGCGGTGTTCGAAAAATTAAAATCGGTGCACGCCACGCCGCGTGCACAACTTCCTGTTTGGTAAAAAAATTCCACAAAATTAATTTCGGCATGATCCGATGAGAGCTGTAACATAATTAAATTTCATGCCGATCCGAGAACATTTGTGGTCACATGACCAGACGTTAGGGGGCGCTAGCGAGTCCCCTTACCAAGCTTGCGTCCAATCACGTTGAATTAAATACATTTACACCAGCTGCGACGTGTGTGCAGAATTTCATGAGTTTTCATTTATGTTCAAGCCGCCAAAAATGCGATTCATTACGCGGCACTTGAATAATAATAATAATTAAAACTGCAAGCAGTGTCGAAGGGCCCTCGCACCCCCCCGGTTTCCCCCCAACTGTAACGCCGTACATGCACGTCGGTGCGTGCGGCAGTCGCAGGGCTGTCAAAACTGGCATGTAGATGTCTTTGCTCCTGTGCCTTTAAGTGAACATTGTGTGATGGGGTTAATGTCTCCACTAGATGGCAAACTAAGACCACAAATGAGTCTGGGTGACTTCTCAGCACAAAGGAATGTGGGTGAAGGGTCAAAAAAGCATCAAGATTGAGCATTTTGCCTGGATGGCCGACTTCCTGTTGGACTTAGGCTATGGGTCCAAGAGGCTTTTTTGTGCGTCTTTACACGATACATGTGTTTCCCGAATTTGGTTTGTCTACGTCAATCTGAGTGGAGGGGCTTGATTTTTTGAATTTTCTAGGGGGCGCTATTAATCAATTTTTGCGTCGGCCATTTCCCCGCTCCTTAAAATATCAAAGTTTTCTCCGGATCGGACATGATTGCAAGTTTTGGTGAGTTTTGGGGCATGTTTAGGCTGTCAAAAAGGCGTACAACTATAATAATAATAAAAATGATCCAGATTGAACATTTTAGCCTGGATGGCCGACTTCCTGTTGGACTTAGGGTATGGGTCCAAGAGGCTTTTTTGTGCATCTGGACATAATACATAGGCCTTGTCGATTTCATTTTTCTATGTCAATGTGGAAGGCGGGGCTTAAACTTTGAAATCTTCCAGGGGGCGCTGTGGAGTCATCTTCTCACTCAAAAATCCCAAACTTTGTCAGTAGTCAATATGTGTGACTGTTGACGTATGTGTACAATTTGGTGAGTGTAGGAGTTTGTGAAAATGTACAAAATGGATAAAGGCATTAGGGGGCGCTATTGAGCTGTTGTGCCACGCCCAGAGGCAGTTATGGTCTCAAATTAAAGTGCGCCTGAGTGTGAACCTATGTGGGCAATTTGGTGATTCTGTGAAGACGGGAAAGTCCTTTAAACGCTGTTGGAAAAATGGTAAATTGACGCAGGAAATGCACAATAACCGACTTCCTGTTAGAGCAAAAATTTTGAAAAAAATAATTTGAGGGTTTACCCATGAGTGCTATAAGTCCTGTAAATTTCACGAAGATCAGACAACGTTTTTGGTCACATGACCTGCTGTTAGGGGGCGCTATGGACACCCTTTGCCACACCCACCCCCAATGATGTTGAAATTGAAACGGCGTTACCAGGTGTGACATTTTACGCAGTGCATGTATTAACATCCGACAATGTATGGAGGAGTTATAAGGAGTTGTTTGTTTATACAAACAAACAACAGCCACGCCCACCTGGTATAACGTAGGAAAAATCTTTTGTCAAGTTTACATCATCAAGGTCTGAGGATGATACAGTTCCAATCTGAAGTCTCTGGAGTCAAAACTGCAGGAGGAGTTCGTTAAAGTACGAGGCCTGGAAAAATGCACCTGTGGCGGAAAAAATGCACCTGTGATCCAAGATGGCCGACTTCCTGTTGGACTTAGGGTATGGGTCCAAGAGGCTTTTTTGTGCGTCTGGTCATGATATATATGAATCCTAAATTTCGTTCATGTACGTGCATGTAGAAGGCGGGGCTTCAACTTTTAATGTTCTAGGGGGCGCTGTAGAGTCATTTTGGCACTTAAAAGGTTGCGGTTATACCAAAAAATAATATTCATGAGTCTTGATGAGTGTGTCCAATTTGGTGAGTTTTAGAGCTTGTCAGTACATGCTAAGTGGGAAAAGGCATTAGGGGGCGCTACTGAGCTGTTGGGGCAAAATATTGGGCAAATGTGGTATCAGATGAAAGAGCTCATGATTTGAAACCTACGTGGCAGGTTTCATGATTCTGTGAACATCATAAAGTCCTCAAAGCGGTGTTCGAAAAATGAAAATCGGTGCACGCCACGCCGCGTGGGCGACTTCCTGTTTGGTAAAAAATTTCCACAAAATTAATTTCCCAATGATCCGATAAGACCTATGACATATTTAAATTTCATGGCGATCCGAGAGGATTTGTGGTCACATGACCCGACGTTAGGGGGCGCTAGCGAGTCCCCTTACCACGCTTGCGTCCAATCACATTGAATTAAATAAATTTTCACCAGCTGCGACGTGTGTGCAGAATTTCATGAGTTTTCATGTATGTTCAGGCCACCAAAAATGCGATTCATTACACGGCATAAGAGCGTGCTTAATAATAATAATAAGAATCCTGGCAAAAGCAATAGGTCCCTCACTGACTTGTCAGTGCTCGGGCCCTAATTAAAACTGCAAGCAGTGTCGAAGGGCCCTCGCACATCCATGCACGTCGGACTGTGGCGCAGTCGGAGGGCGCGCAGGTAGAGGTCTTCATACGCAGGAACGTCAGTGCTTGTCGCAGTCGCAGGGCATTGACAGCAGCCATGTAAAGGTCTTTGCTCCTGCTGCTTCAATGGAACATTGTGTGATGGGGTTAATGTCTCCACTAGATGGCAAACCAAGACCAGAAATGAAACGGGATAAGTTATTCATATAATGGTTAAACTTTGAAATCTTCCAGGGGGCGCTGTGGAGTCATTTTCTCACTTAAAAATCCCAAACTTTGTCAGTAGGCAATATGTGTGACTGTTGACGTATGTGTACAATTTGGTGATTCTGTGAAGACGGGAAAGTCCTCTAAAGGCAGAGGGAAAAATGGAAAATTGACGCAGGAAATGCACAATAACTCACTTCCTGTAAGAGCGAAAATTTTGAAAAAAATAATTTGGGGGTTTACCCATGAGTGCTATGAGTCCTGTAAATTTCACAAAGATCAGACAAAGTTAGTGGTCACATGACCTGCTGTTAGGGGGCGCTATGGAGACCCCTTGCCACACCCACCCCCAATGATGTTGAAATTGAAACGGCTTCAACAGGTGTGACATTTTACGCAGTGCATGTATTAACATCCGACAATGTATGGAGGAGTTATAAGGAGTGAGTTATAAGGAGTTGTTTGTTTATAGAAACAAACGACTGCCACGCCCACCTGGTATAACGTAGGTAAAATCTGTTATCAAGTTTACATAATCAAGGTTTGAGGATGATATAGTTCCAATCTGAAGTCTGTGGAGTCAAAACTGCAGGAGGAGTGCGTTAAAGTACGAGGGCTGAAAAAATGCACCTGTGGCGGCAAAAATGCACCTGTGATCCAAGATGGCCGACTTCCTGTTGGACTTAGGGTATGGGTCCAAGAGGCTCTTTTGTGCGTCTGGTCATGATATATATGAATCCTAAATTTCGTTCATGTACGTGCATGTAGAAGGCGGGGCTTCAACCTTTAATGTTCTAGGGGGCGCTGTAGAGTCATTTTGGCACTTAAAAGGTTGCGGTTATACCAAAAAATAATATTCGTGAGTCTTGATGAGTGTGTCCAATTTGGTGAGTTTTAGAGCTTGTCAGTACATGCTAAGTGGGAAAAGGCATTAGGGGGCGCTACTGAGCTGTTGGGGCAAAATATTGGGCAAATGTGGTATCAGATGAAAGAGCTCATGATTTGAAACCTACGTGGCAGGTTTCATGATTCTGTGAACATCATAAAGTCCTCAAAGCGGTGTTCGAAAAATGAAAATCGGTGCACGCCACGCCGCGTGGGCGACTTCCTGTTTGGTAAAAAAATTCCACAAAATTAATTTCCCAATGATCCGATGAGACCTATGACATATTTGAATTTCATGCCGATCCGAGAGGATTTGTGGTCACATGACCCGACGTGTGGGGGCGCTAGCGAGTCCCCTTACCACGCTTGCGTCTAATCACGTTACATTAAATACATGTTCACCAGCTGTGACGTGTGTGCAGAATTTCATGAGTTTTCATGCATGTTAAGGCCACCAAAAACGCGCGGCATAAGAACGTGAAAAATAATAATAATAAGAATCCTGGCAAAAGCAATAGGTCCCTCACTGACTTGTCAGTGCTCGGGCCCTAATAATAATAATAATAATAATAATTCCAGCAATTACAATAGGTCCCTCACTGACTTGTCAGTGCTCGGGCCCTAATAAGAATCCTGGCAAAAGCAATAGGTCCCTCACTGACTTGTCAGTGCTCGGGCCCTAATTAAAACTGCAAGCAGTGTCGAAGGGCCCTCGCACCCCCCCGTTTACCCCCCCCAACTGTAACGCTGTACGTGCACGTCGGTGCGTGCGGAGGTCGCAGGGCTGTCAAAACTGGCATGTAGATGTCTTTGCTCCTGTGCCTTTAATTGAACATTGTGTGCAGCGGTTAATGTCTCCACTAGATGGCAGTCTAAGACCACAAATGAGTCTGAGTGACTTCTAAGCACAAAGGAATGTGGGTGAAGGGCCAAAAAAGCATCAATATTGAGCATTTTTGCCTGGATGGCCGACTTCCTGTTGGACTTAGGATATGGGTCCAAGAGGCTTTTTTGTGCGTCTGGACATGATACATGTGTTTACCGAATTTTGTTTGTCTACGTCAATCTGAGTCGAGGGGCTTGATTTTTTTAATTTTCTAGGTGGCGCTATTAATCAATTTTTGCGTCGGACATTTCCGCGCTCCTTAAAATATCAAAGTTTTCTCCGGATTGGACATGATTGCAAGTTTTGGTGAGTTTTGGGGCATGTTTAGGCTGTCATAAAGGCGTACAACTATAATAATAATAAAAATCATCCAGATTGAACATTTTAGACTGGATGGCCGACTTCCTGTTGGACTTAGGGTATGGGTCCAAGAGGCTTTTTTGTGCGTCTGGACATGATACATAGGCCTTGTCGATTTCATTTCTCTATGTCAATGTTGAAGGCGGGGCTTAAACTTTGAAATCTTCCAGGGGGCGCTGTGGAGTCATCTTCTCACTTAAAAATCCCAAACTTTGTCAGTAGTCAATATGTATGACTGTTGAGGTATGTGTGCAATTTGGTGAGTGTAGGAGTTTGTGAAAATGTACAAAATGGATAAAGGCATTAGGGGGCGCTATTGAGCTGTTGTGCCACGCCCAGGGGAAGTTATGGTCTCATATTAAAGTGCTCCTCAGTGTGAACCTATGTGGCCAGTTTGGTGATTCTGTGAAGACGGGAAAGTCCTCTAAACGCAGTTGGAAAAACGGAAAATTGACGCAGGAAATGCACAATAACCGACTTCCTGTTAGAGAGAAAAATTTGAAAAAATTAATTTGGGGGTTTACCCATAAGTGCTATGAGTCCTGTAAATTTCACGAAGATCAGACAAAGTTTGTGGTCACATGACCTGCTGTTAGGGGGCGCTATGGAGACCCCTTGCCACACCCACCCCCAATGATGTTAAAATTGAAACGGCTTCAACAGGTGTGACATTTTACGCACTGCATGTATAAACATCCGACAATGTATGGAGGAGTTATAAGGAGTTGTTTGTTTATACAAACAAACGACTGCCACGCCCACCTGGTATAACGTAGGTAAAATCTGTCATCAAGTTTACATAATCAAGGTCTGAGGATGATATAGTTCCAATCTGAAGTCTGTGGAGTCAAAACTGCAGGAGGAGTGCGTTAAAGTACGAGGCCTGGAAAAATGCACCTGTGGCGGAAAAAATGCACCTGTGATCCAAGATGGCCGACTTCCTGTTGGACTTAGGGTATGGGTCCAAGAGGCTTTTTTGTGCGTCTCGTCATGATATATATGAATCCTAAATTTCGTTCATGTACGTGCATGTAGAAGGCGGGGCTTCAACTTTTAATGTTCTAGGGGGCGCTGTAGAGTCATCTTGGCACTTAAAAAGTTGCGGTTATACCAAAAAATAATATTCGTGAGTCTTGATGAGTGTGTCTAATTTGGTGAGTTTTAGAGTTTGTCAGTACATCCTAAGTGGGAAAAGGCATTAGGGGGCGCTACTGAGCTGTTGGGGCAAAATATTGGGCAAATGTGGTATCAGATGAAAGAGCTCATGATTTGAAACCTACGTGGCAGGTTTCATGATTCTGTGAACATCATAAAGTCCTCAAAGCGGTGTTCGAAGAATGAAAATCAGTGCACGCCACGCCGCGTGGTCAACTTCCTGTTTGGTAAAAAAATTCCACAAAATTAATTTCCCAATGATCCGATGAGAGCTGTAACATATTTAAATTTCATGGCGATCCGAGAGGATTTGTGGTCACATGACCCGACGTTAGGGGGCGCTAGCGAGTCCCCTTACCACGCTTGCGTCCAATCACATTGAATTAAATAAATTTTCACCAGCTGCAACGTGTGTGCAGAATTTCATGAGTTTTCATGTATGTTCAGGCCACCAAAAATGCGATTCATTACACGGCATAAGAGCGTGCTTAATAATAATAATAAGAATCCTAGCAAAAGCAATAGGTCCCTCACTGACTTGTCAGTGCTCGGGCCCTAATAAGAATCTTGGCAAAAACAATAGGTCCCTCACTGACTTGTCAGTGCTCGGGCCCTAATAATAATTCCGGCAAAAGCAATAGGTCCCTCACTGACTTGTCAGTGCTCGGGCCCTAATTAAAACTGCAAGCAGTGTCGAAGGGCCCTCGCACCCCCCCGTTTACCCCCCCAATTGTAACGCCGTACGTGCACGTCGGTGCGTGCGGCGGTCGCAGGGCTGTCAAAACTGGCATGTAGATGTCTTTGCTCCTGTGCCTTTAATTGAACATTGTGTGCAGCTGTTAATGTCTCCACTAGATGGCAGTCTAAGACCACAAATGAGTCTGAGTGACTTCTAAGCAATAAGGAATGTGGGTGAAGGGTCAAAAAATCATTAAGATTGAGCATTTTTGCCTAGATGGCCGACTTCCTGTTGGACTTAGGCTATGGCTCCAAGAGGCTTTTTTGTGCGTCTTTACACGATACATGTGTTTCCCGAATTTGGTTTGTTTACGTCAATCTGAGTGGAGGGGCTTGATTTTTTAAATTTTCTAGGGGGCGCTATTAATCAATTTTTGCGTCGGCCATTTCCGCGCTCCTTAAAATATCAAAGTGTTCTCCGGATCGGACATGATTGCAAGTTTTGGTGAGTTTTGGGGCATGTTTAGGCTGTCAAAAAGGCGTACAACTATAATAATAATAAAAATTATCCAGATTGAAAATTTTAGCCTGGATGGCCGACTTCCTGTTGGACTTAGGGTATGGGTCCAAGAGGCTTTTTTGTGCGTCTGGACATAATACATAGGCCTTGTCGATTTCATTTTTCTATGTCAATGTGGAAGGCGGGGCTTAAACTTTGAAATCTTCAAGGGGGCGCTGTAGAGTCATCTTCTCACTTAAAAATCCCAAACTTTGTCAGTAGTCAATCTGTGTGAATGTTGACGTATGTGTTCAATTTGGTGAGTGTAGGAGTTTGTGAAAATGTACAAAATGGATAAAGGCATTAGGGGGCGCTATTGAGCTGTTGTGCCACGCCCAGGGGCAGTTATGGTCTCAAATTAAAGTATTCCTGAGTGTGAACCTATGTGGGCAATTTGGTGATTCTGTGAAGACGGGAAAGTCCTTTAAACGCTGTTGGAAAAATGGTAAATTGACGCAGGAAATGCACAATAACCGACTTCCTGTTAGAGCAAAAATTTTGAAAAAATTAATTTGGGGGTTTACCCATAAGTGCTATGAGTCCTGTAAATTTCACGAAGATCAGACAACGTTTTTGGTCACATGACCTGCTGTTAGGGGGCGCTATGGACACCCCTTGCCACACCCACCCCCAATGATGTTGAAATTGAAACGGCGTCACCAGGTGTGACATTTTACGCAGTGCATGTATTAACATCCGACAATGTATGGAGGAGTTATAAGGAGTTGTTTGTTTATACAAACAAACAACAGCCACGCCCACCTGGTATAACGTAGGAAAAATCTGTTGTCAAGTTTACATCATCAAGGTCTGATGATGATACAATGCGAATCTTAAGTCTGTGGAGTCAAAACTGCAGGAGGAGTGCGTTAAAGTACGAGGCCTGGAAAAATGCACCTGTGGCGGAAAAAATGCACCTGGGATCCAAGATGGCCGACTTCCTGTTGGACTTAGGGTATGGGTCCAAGAGGCTTTTTTGTGCGTCTGGTCATGATATATATGAATCCTAAATTTCGTTCATGTACGTGCATGTAGAAGGCGGGGCTTCAACTTTTAATGTTCTAGGGGGCGCTGTAGAGTCATTTTGGCACTTAAAAGGTTGCGGTTATACCAAAAAATAATATTCATGAGTCTTGATGAGTGTGTCCAATTTGGTGAGTTTTAGAGCTTGTCAGTACATGCTAAGTGGGAAAAGGCATTAGGGGGCGCTACTGAGCTGTTGGGGCAAAATATTGGGCAAATGTGGTATCAGATGAAAGAGCTCATGATTTGAAACCTACGTGGCAGGTTTCATGATTCTGTGAACATCATAAAGTCCTCAAAGCGGTGTTCGAAAAATGAAAATCAGTGCACGCCACGCCGCGTGGTCAACTTCCTGTTTGGTAAAAAAATTCCACAAAATTAATTTCCCAATGATCCGATAAGACCTATGACATATTTAAATTTCATGGCGATCCGAGAGGATTTGTGGTCACATGACCCGACGTTAGGGGGCGCTAGCGAGTCCCCTTACCACGCTTGCGTCCAATCACATTGAATTAAATAAATTTTCACCAGCTGCGACGTGTGTGCAGAATTTCATGAGTTTTCATGTATGTTCAGGCCACCAAAAATGCGATTCATTACACGGCATAAGAGCGTGCTTAATAATAATTAAAACTGCAAGCAGTGTCGAAGGGCCCTCGCACCCCCCCGTTTACCCCCCCAATTGTAACGCCGTACGTGCACGTCGGTGCGTGCGGCGGTCGCAGGGTTGTCAAAACTGGCATGTAGATGTCTTTGCTCCTGTGCCTTTAATTGAACATTGTGTGCAGCTGTTAATGTCTCCACTAGATGGCAGTCTAAGACCACAAATGAGTCTGAGTGACTTCTAAGCAATAAGGAATGTGGGTGAAGGGTCAAAAAATCATTAAGATTGAGCATTTTTGCCTAGATGGCCGACTTCCTGTTGGACTTAGGCTATGGCTCCAAGAGGCTTTTTTGTGCGTCTTTACACGATACATGTGTTTCCCGAATTTGGTTTGTTTACGTCAATCTGAGTGGAGGGGCTTGATTTTTTAAATTTTCTAGGGGGCGCTATTAATCAATTTTTGCGTCGGCCATTTCCGCGCTCCTTAAAATATCAAAGTGTTCTCCGGATCGGACATGATTGCAAGTTTTGGTGAGTTTTGGGGCATGTTTAGGCTGTCAAAAAGGCGTACAACTATAATAATAATAAAAATTATCCAGATTGAAAATTTTAGCCTGGATGGCCGACTTCCTGTTGGACTTAGGGTATGGGTCCAAGAGGCTTTTTTGTGCGTCTGGACATAATACATAGGCCTTGTCGATTTCATTTTTCTATGTCAATGTGGAAGGCGGGGCTTAAACTTTGAAATCTTCCAGGGGGCGCTGTGGAGTCATCTTCTCACTTAAAAATCCCAAACTTTGTCAGTAGTCAATATGTGTGACTGTTTACGTATGTGTACAATTTGGTGAGTGTAGGAGTTTGGAAAAATGTACAAAATGGATAAAGGCATTAGGGGGCGCTATTGAGCTGTTGTGCCACGCCCAGAGGCAGTTATGGTCTCAAATTAAAGTGCGCCTGAGTGTGAACCTATGTGGGCAATTTGGTGATTCTGTGAAGACGGGAAAGTCCTCTAAACGCAGAGGGAAAAACGGAAAATTGACGCAGGAAATGCACAATAACTCACTTCCTGTTAGAGCGAAAAATTTGAAAAAAATAATTTGAGGGTTTACCCATGAGTGCTATGAGTCCTGTAAATTTCACGAAGATCAGACAAAGTTTGTGGTCACATGACCTGCTGTTAGGGGGCGCTATGGAGACCCCTTGCCACATCCACCCCCAATGATGTTGAAATTGAAACGGCGTCACCAGGTGTGACATTTTACGCAGTGCATGTATAAACATCCGACAATGTATGGAGGAGTTATAAGGAGTTGTTTGTTTATACAAACAAACGACTGCCACGCCCACCTGGTATAACGTAGGAAAAATCTGTCGTCAAGTTTACATCATCAAGGTCTGAGGATGATACAATGCCAATCTGAAGTCTGTGGAGTCAAAACTGCAGGAGGAGTTCGTTAAAGTGCAAGGCCTGGAAATGGGGAAAATGGCGGAAAAAATGCACCTGTGATCCAAGATGGCCGACTTCCTGTTGGACTTAGGGTATGGGTCCAAGAGGCTTTTTTGTGCGTCTGGTCATGATATATATGATTCCTAAATTTCGTTCATGTACGTGCATGTAGAAGGCGGGGCTTCAACTTTTAATGTTCTAGGGGGCGCTGTAGAGTCATTTTGGCACTTAAAAAGTTGCGGTTATACCAAAAAATAATATTCGTGAGTCTTGACGAGTGTGTCCAATTTGGTGAGTTTTAGAGCTTGTCAGTACATGCTAAGTGGGAAAAGGCATTAGGGGGCGCTACTGAGCTGTTGGGGCAAAATATTGGGCAAATGTGGTATCAGATGAAAGAGCTCATGATTTGAAACCTACGTGGCAGGTTTCATGATTTTGTGAACATCATAAAGTCCTCAAAGCGGTGTTCGAAAAATGAAAATCGGTGCACGCCACGCCGCGTGGTCAACTTCCTGTTTGGTAAAAAAATTCCACAAAATTAATTTCCCAATGATCCGATGAGAGCTGTAACATATTTAAATTTCATGCCGATCCGAGAGGATTTGTGGTCACATGACCCGACGTTAGGGGGCGCTAGCGAGTCCCCTTACCACGCTTGCGTCCAATCACGTTAAATTAAATAAATTTTCACCAGCTGCGACGTCTGTGCAGAATTTCATGAGTTTTCATTTTTGTTCAAGCCGCCAAAAATGCGATTCATTACACGGCATAAGAGCGTGCTTAATAATAATAATAATTAAAACTGCAAGCAGTGTCGAAGGGCCCTCGCACATCCACGCACGTCGGACTGTGGCGCAGTCGGAGGGCGCGCAGGTAGAGGTCTTCATACGCAGGAACGTCAGTGCTTGTCGCAGTCGCAGGGCATTGACAGCAGCCATGTAAAGGTCTTTGCTCCTGCTGCTTCAATGGAACATTGTGTGAAGGGGGGTTAATGTCTCCACTAGATGGCAGTCTAAGAGCACAAATGAAAGGGGATAAGGTATTCATATAATGGTTAAACTTTGAAATCTTCCAGGGGGCGCTGTGGAGTCATTTTCTCACTTAAAAATCCCAAACTTTGTCAGTAGGCAATATGTGTGACTGTTGACGTATGTGTACAATTTGGTGATTCTGTGAAGACGGGAAAGTCCTCTAAAGGCAGAGGGAAAAATGGAAAATTGACGCAGGAAATGCACAATAACTCACTTCCTGTAAGAGCGAAAATTTTGAAAAAAATAATTTGGGGGTTTACCCAGGAGTGCTATGAGTCCTGTAAATTTCACGAAGATCAGACAAAGTTTGTGGTCACATGACCTGCTGTTAGGGGGCGCTATGGAGACCCCTTGCCACACCCACCCCCAATGATGTTGAAATTGAAACGGCGTCACCAAGTGTGACATTTCACGCGCTGCATGTATAAACATCCGACAATGTATGGAGGAGTTATAAGGAGTTGTTTGTTTATACAAACAAACGACTGCCACGCCCACCTGGTATAACGTAGGTAAAATCTGTCATCAAGTTTACATCATCAAGGTCTGAGGATGATACAGTTCGAATCTGAAGTCTCTGGAGTCTAAACTGCAGGAGGAGTGCGTTAAAGTACGAGGGCTGAAAAAATGCACCTGTGGCAGAAAAAATGCACCTGTGATCCAAGATGGCCGACTTCCTGTTGGACTTAGGGTATGGGTCCAAGAGGCTTTTTTGTGCGTCTGGTCATGATGTATATGAATCCTAAATTTCGTGCATGTACGTGCATGTAGAAGGCGGGGCTTCAACTTTTAATGTTCTAGGGGGCGCTGTAGAGTCATTTTGGCACTTAAAAAGTTGCGGTCATACCAAAAAATAATATTCGTGAGTCTTGATGAGTGTGTCCAATTTGGTGAGTTTTAGAGCTTGTCAGTACATGCTAAGTGGGAAAAGGCATTAGGGGGCGCTACTGAGCTGTTGGGGCAAAATATTGGGCAAATGTGGTATCAGATGAAAGATCTCATGATTTGAAACCTACGTGGCAGGTTTCATGATTCTGTGAACATCATAAAGTCCTCAAAGCGGTGTTCGAAAAATTAAAATCGGTGCACGCCACGCCGCGTGCACAACTTCCTGTTTGGTAAAAAAATTCCACAAAATTAATTTCCGCATGATCCGATGAGAGCTGTAACATAATTAAATTTCATGCCGATCCGAGAACATTTGTGGTCACATGACCAGACGTTAGGGGGCGCTAGCGAGTCCCCTTACCAAGCTTGCGTCCAATCACGTTGAATTAAATACATTTACACCAGCTGCGACGTGTGTGCAGAATTTCATGAGTTTTCATTTATGTTCAAGCCGCCAAAAATGCGATTCATTACGCGGCACTTGAATAATAATAATAATAATAATAATTAAAACTGCAAGCAGTGTCGAAGGGCCCTCGCACATCCACGCACGTCGGACTGTGGCGCAGTCGGAGGGCGCGCAGGTAGGTCTTCATACGCAGGAACGTCAGTGCTTGTCGCAGTCGCAGGGCATTGACAGCAGCCATGTAAAGGTCTTTGCTCCTGCTGCTTCAATGGAACATTGTGTGAAGGGGGGTTAATGTCTCCACTAGATGGCAGACCAAGACCAGAAATGAAAGGGGATAAGGTATTCATATAATGGTTAAACTTTGAAATCTTCCAGGGGGCGCTGTGGAGTCATTTTCTCACTTAAAAATCCCAAACTTTGTCAGTAGGCAATATGTGTGACTGTTGACGTATGTGTACAATTTGGTGATTCTGTGAAGACGGGAAAGTCCTTTAAACGCTGTTGGAAAAATGGTAAATTGACGCAGGAAATGCAAAATAACTCACTTCCTGTTTGAGTGAAAAATTTGAAAAAATTAATTTGGGGGTTTACCCATAAGTGCTATGAGTCCTGTAAATTTCACGAAGATCAGACAACGTTTTTGGTCACATGACCTGCTGTTAGGGGGCGCTATGGAGACCCCTTGCCACACCCACCCCCAATGATGTTGAAATTGAAACGGCGTTACCAGGTGTGACATTTTACGCAGTGCATGTATTAACATCCGACAATGTATGGAGGAGTTATAAGGAGTTGTTTGTTTATACAAACAAACAACAGCCACGCCCACCTGGTATAACGTAGGAAAGATCTGTTGTCAAGTTTACATAATCAAGGTCTGATGATGATACAATGCGAATCTTAAGTCTGTGGAGTCAAAACTGCAGGAGGAGTGCGTTAAAGTACGAGGCCTGGAAAAATGCACCTGTGGCGGAAAAAATGCACCTGTGATCCAAGATGGCCGACTTCCTGTTGGACTTAGGGTATGGGTCCATGAGGCTTTTTTGTGCGTCTGGTCATGATATATATGATTCCTAAATTTCGTTCATGTACGTGCATGTAGAAGGCGGGGCTTCAACTTTTAATGTTCTAGGGGGCGCTGTAGAGTCATTTTGGCACTTAAAAAGTTGCGGTTATACCAAAAAATAATATTCGTGAGTCTTGACAAGTGTGTCCAATTTGGTGAGTTTTAGAGCTTGTCAGTACATGCTAAGTGGGAAAAGGCATTAGGGGGCGCTACTGAGCTGTTGGGCCAAAATATTGGGCAAATGTGGTATCAGATGAAAGAGCTCATGATTTGAAACCTACGTGGCAGGTTTCATGATTCTGTGAACATCATAAAGTCCTCAAAGCGTTGTTCGAAATTGTGAAAATCGGTGCACGCCACGCCGCGTGGTCAACTTCCTGTTTGGTAAAAAAATTCCACAAAATTAATTTCCCAATGATCCGATGAGAGCTGTAACATATTTAAATTTCATGCCGATCCGAGAGGATTTGTGGTCACATGACCCGACGTTAGGGGGCGCTAGCGAGTCCCCTTACCACGCTTGCGTCCAATCACGTTAAATTAAATAAATTTTCACCAGCTGCGACGTGTGTGCAGAATTTCATGAGTTTTCATTTATGTTCAAGCCGCCAAAAATGCGATTCATGACACGGCATAAGAACGTGAATAATAATAATAATAATAATAATTAAAACTGCAAGCAGTGTCGAAGGGCCCTCGCACCCCCCCGTTTTCCCCCCAACTGTAACGCCGTACGTGCACGTCGGTGCGTGCGGCAGTCGCAGGGCTGTCAAAACTGGCATGTAGATGTCTTTGCTCCTGTGCCTTTAATTGAACATTGTGTGCAGCGGTTAATGTCTCCACTAGATGGCAAACTAAGACCAGAAATGAGTCTGGGTGACTTCTCAGCACAAAGGAATGTGGGTGAAGGGCCAAAAAAGCATCAAGATTGAGCATTTTGCCTGGATGGCCGACTTCCTGTTGGACTTAGGCTATGGGTCCAAGAGGCTTTTTAGTGTGTCTGGACATGATACATGTGTTCACCGAATTTCGTTTGTCTACGTCAATCTGAGTGGAGGGGCTTGATTTTTTAAATTTTCTAGGGGGCGCTATTAATCAATTTTTGCGTCGGCCATTTCCCCGCTCCTTAAAATATCAAAGTTTTCTCCGGATCGGACATGATTGCAAGTTTTGGTGAGTTTTGGGGCATGTTTAGGCTGTCAAAAAGGCGTACAACTATAATAATAATAAAAATGATCCAGATTGAACATTTTAGCCTGGATGGCCGACTTCCTGTTGGACTTAGGGTATGGGTCCAAGAGGCTTTTTTGTGCATCTGGACATAATACATAGGCCTTGTCGATTTCATTTTTCTATGTCAATGTGGAAGGCGGGGCTTAAACTTTGAAATCTTCCAGGGGGCGCTGTGGAGTCATCTTCTCACTTAAAAATCCCAAACTTTGTCAGTAGTCAATATGTGTGACTGTTGACGTATGTGTACAATTTGGTGAGTGTAGGAGTTTGTGAAAATGTACAAAATGGATAAAGGCATTAGGGGGCGCTATTGAGCTGTTGTGCCACGCCCAGAGGCAGTTATGGTCTCAAATTAAAGTGCGCCTGAGTGTGAACCTATGTGGGCAATTTGGTGATTCTGTGAAGACGGGAAAGTCCTCTAAACGCAGAGGGAAAAACGGAAAATTGACGCAGGAAATGCACAATAACTCACTTCCTGTTAGAGCGAAAAATTTGAAAAAAATAATTTGAGGGTTTACCCATGAGTGCTATGAGTCCTGTAAATTTCACGAAGATCAGACAAAGTTTGTGGTCACATGACCTGCTGTTAGGGGGCGCTATGGAGACCCCTTGCCACATCCACCCCCAATGATGTTGAAATTGAAACGGCGTCACCAGGTGTGACATTTTACGCAGTGCATGTATAAACATCCGACAATGTATGGAGGAGTTATAAGGAGTTGTTTGTTTATACAAACAAACGACTGCCACGCCCACCTGGTATAACGTAGGAAAAATCTGTCGTCAAGTTTACATCATCAAGGTCTGAGGATGATACAATGCCAATCTGAAGTCTGTGGAGTCAAAACTGCAGGAGGAGTGCGTTAAAGTACGAGGGCTGGAAATGGGGAAAATGGCGGCAAAAATGCACCTGTGATCCAAGATGGCCGACTTCCTGTTGGACTTAGGGTATGTGTCCAAGAGGCTTTTTTGTGCGTCTGGTCATGATATATATGAATCCTAAATTTCGTTCATGTACGTGCATGTAGAAGGCGGGGCTTCAACTTTTAATGCTCTAGGGGGCGCTGTAGAGTCATATTGCCACTTAAAAGGTTGCGGTTATACAAAAAAATAATATTTGTGAGTCCTGATGAGTGTGTCCAATTTGGTGAGTTTTAGAGCTTGTCAGTACATGCTAAGTGGGAAAAGGCATTAGGGGGCGCTACTGAGCTGTTGGGGCAAAATATTGGGCAAATGTGGTATCAGATGAAAGAGCTCATGATTTGAAACCTACGTGGCAGGTTTCATGATTCTGTGAACATCATAAAGTCCTCAAAGCGGTGTTCGAAAGATGAAAATCGGTGAACGCCACGCCGCGTGGGCGACTTCCTGTTAGGTAAAAAAATTCCACAAAATTAATTTTCCAATGATCCAATGAGACCTATGACATATGTAAATTTCATGCAGATCCGAGAAGATTTGTGGTCACATGACCCGACGTGTGGGGGCGCTAGCGAGTCCCCTTACCACGCTTGCGTCCAATCACGTTAAATTAAATAAATTTTCACCAGCTGCGACGTGTGTGCAGAATTTCATGAGTTTTCATGCATGTTCAGGCCGCCAAAAATGCGATTCATTACACGGCATAAGAACGTGAAAAATAGGAATAATAAGAATCCTGGCAAAAGCAATAGGTCCCTCACTGACTTGTCAGTGCTCGGGCCCTAATAATAATAATTAAAACTGCAAGCAGTGTCGAAGGGCCCTCGCACCCCCCCGGTTTCCCCCCAACTGTAACGCCGTACATGCACGTCGGTGCGTGCGGCAGTCTGTCAAAACTGGCATGTAGATGTCTTTGCTCCTGTGCCTTTAAGTGAACATTGTGTGATGGGGTTAATGTCTCCACTAGATGGCAAACCAAGACCACAAATGAGTCTGGGTGACTTCTCAGCACAAAGGAATGTGGGTGAAGGGTCAAAAAAGCATCATGATTGAGCATTTTGCGTGGATGGCAGTCTTCCTGTTGGACTTAGGCTATGGGTCCAAGAGGCTTTTTTGTGCGTCTTTACACAATACATGTGTTTCCCGAATTTGGTTTGTCTACGTCAATCTGAGTGGAGGGGCTTGATTTTTTAAATTTTCTAGGGGGCGCTATTAATCAATTTTTGCGTCGGCCATTTCCCCGCTCCGTAAAATATCAAAGTTTTCTCCGGATCGGACATGATTGCAAGTTTTGGTGAGTTTTGGGGCATGTTTAGGCTGTCAAAAAGGCGTACAACTATAATAATAATAAAAATTTTCCAGATTGAACATTTTAGCCTGGATGGCCGACTTCCTGTTGGACTTAGGGTATGGGTCCAAGAGGCTTTTTTGTGCGTCTGGACATAATACATAGGCCTTGTCGATTTCATTTCTCTATGTCAATGTGGAAGGCGGGGCTTAAACTTTGAAATCTTCCAGGGGGCGCTGTGGAGTCATCTTCTCACTTAAAAATCCCAAACTTTGTCAGTAGTCAATCTTTGTGAATGTTGACGTATGTGTTCAATTTGGTGAGTGTAGGAGTTTGTGAAAATGTACAAAATGGATAAAGGCATTAGGGGGCGCTATTGAGCTGTCGTGCCACGCCCAAGGGCAGTTATGGTCTCAAATTAAAGTGCTCCTGAGTGTGAACCTATGTGGCAAATCTGGTGATTCTGTGAAGACGGGAAAGTCCTCTAAACGCAGAGGGAAAAACGGAAAAGTGACGCAGGAAATGCACAATAACTCAATTCCTGTTAGAGCGACAATTTTGAAAAAAATAATTTGGGCGTTTACCCATGAGTGCTATGAGTCCTGTAAATTTCACTAAGATCAGACAAAGTCTTTGGTCACATGACCTGCTGTTAGGGGGCGCTATGGAGACCCCTTGCCACACCCACCCCCAATGATGTTGAAATTGAAACGGCGTCACCAAGTGTGACATTTCACGTGATACATGTATAAACATCCGACAATGTATTGAGGAGTTATAAGGAGTTGTTTGTTTATACAAACAAACGACTGCCACGCCCACCTGGTATAACGTAGGTAAAATCTGTCATCAAGTTTACATAATCAAGATCTGAGGATGATATAGTTCCAATCTGAAGTCTCTGGAGTTAAAACTGCAGGAGGAGTTCGTTAAAGTGCGAGACCTGGAAATGGGGAAAATGGCGGAAAACATGCACCTGTGATCCAAGATGGCCGACTTCCTGTTGGACTTAGGGTATGGGTCCAGGAGGCTTTTTTGTGCGTCTGGTCATGATATATATGAATCCTAAATTTCGTTCATGTACGTGCATGTAGAAGGCGGGGCTTCAACTTTTAATTTTCTAGGGGGCGCTGTAGAGTCATTTTGGCACTTAAAAGGTGGCGGTCATACCAAAAAATAATATTAGTGAGTCTTGACGAGTGTGTCCAATTTGGTGAGTTTTAGAGCTTGTCAGTACATCCTAAGTGGGAAAAGGCATTAGGGGGCGCTACTGAGCTGTTCGGGCAAAATATTGGGCAAATGTGGTATCAGATGAAAGAGCTCATGATTTGAAACCTACGTGGCAGGTTTCATGATTCTGTGAACATCATAAAGTCCTCAAAGCGCTGTTCGAAAAAATGAAAATCGGTGCACGCCACGCCGCGTGGACGACTTCCTGTTTGGTAAAAAAATTCCACAAAATTAATTTCCCAATGATCCGATGAGAGCTGTAACATATTTAAATTTCATGCCGATCCGAGAAGATTTGTGGTCACATGACCCGACGTTAGGGGGCGCTAGCGAGTCCCCTTACCACGCTTGCGTCCAATCACGTTAAATTAAATAAATTTTCACCAGCTGTGACGTGTGTGCAGAATTTCATGAGTTTTCATGCATGTTCAAGCCGCCAAAAATGCGCTCAAAGTGGCGGCATAAGAACGTGAAAAATAATAATAATAGGAATAATAATAATAATTCCGGCAAAAGCAATAGGTCCCTCACTGACTTGTCAGTGCTCGGGCCCTAATTAAAACTGCAAGCAGTGTCGAAGGGCCCTCGCACCCCCCCGTTTTCCCCCCAACTGTAACGCCGTACGTGCACGTCGGTGCGTGCGGCAGTCGCAGGGCTGTCAAAACTGGCATGTAGATGTCTTTGCTCCTGTGCCTTTAATTGAACATTGTGTGCAGCGGTTAATGTCTCCACTAGATGGCAAACTAAGACCAGAAATGAGTCTGGGTGACTTCTCAGCACAAAGGAATGTGGGTGAAGGGCCAAAAAAGCGTCAAGATTGAGCATTTTAGCCTGGATGGCCGACTTCCTGTTGGACTTAGGCTATGGGTCCAAGAGGCTTTTTAGTGTGTCTGGACATGATACATGTGTTCACCGAATTTCGTTTGTCTACGTCAATCTGAGTGGAGGGGCTTGATTTTTTCAATTTTCTAGGGGGCGCTATTAATCAATTTTTGCGTCGGCCATTTCCCCGCTCCTTAAAATATCAAAGTTTTCTCCGGATCGGACATGATTGCAAGTTTTGGTGAGTTTTGGGGCATGTTTAGGCTGTCAAAAAGGCGTACAACTATAATAATAATAAAAATGATCCAGATTGAACATTTTAGCCTGGATGGCCGACTTCCTGTTGGACTTAGGGTATGGGTCCAAGAGGCTTTTTTGTGCATCTGGACATAATACATAGGCCTTGTCGATTTCATTTTTCTATGTCAATGTGGAAGGCGGGGCTTAAACTTTGAAATCTTCCAGGGGGCGCTGTGGAGTCATCTTCTCACTTAAAAATCCCAAACTTTGTCAGTAGTCAATATGTGTGACTGTTGACGTATGTGTACAATTTGGTGAGTGTAGGAGTTTGTGAAAATGTACAAAATGGATAAAGGCATTAGGGGGCGCTATTGAGCTGTTGTGCCACGCCCAGAGGCAGTTATGGTCTCAAATTAAAGTGCGCCTGAGTGTGAACCTATGTGGGCAATTTGGTGATTCTGTGAAGACGGGAAAGTCCTCTAAACGCAGAGGGAAAAACGGAAAATTGACGCAGGAAATGCACAATAACTCACTTCCTGTTAGAGCGAAAAATTTGAAAAAAATAATTTGAGGGTTTACCCATGAGTGCTATGAGTCCTGTAAATTTCACGAAGATCAGACAAAGTTTGTGGTCACATGACCTGCTGTTAGGGGGCGCTATGGAGACCCCTTGCCACATCCACCCCCAATGATGTTGAAATTGAAACGGCGTCACCAGGTGTGACATTTTACGCAGTGCATGTATAAACATCCGACAATGTATGGAGGAGTTATAAGGAGTTGTTTGTTTATACAAACAAACGACTGCCACGCCCACCTGGTATAACGTAGGAAAAATCTGTCGTCAAGTTTACATCATCAAGGTCTGAGGATGATACAGTTCCAATCTGAAGTCTGTGGAGTCAAAACTGCAGGAGGAGTGCGTTAAAGTACGAGGGCTGGAAATGGGGAAAATGGCGGCAAAAATGCACCTGTGATCCAAGATGGCCGACTTCCTGTTGGACTTAGGGTATGTGTCCAAGAGGCTTTTTTGTGCGTCTGGTCATGATATATATGAATCCTAAATTTCGTTCATGTACGTGCATGTAGAAGGCGGGGCTTCAACTTTTAATGCTCTAGGGGGCGCTGTAGAGTCATATTGCCACTTAAAAGGCTGCGGTTATACAAAAAAATAATATTTGTGAGTCCTGATGAGTGTGTCCAATTTGGTGAGTTTTAGAGCTTGTCAGTACATGCTAAGTGGGAAAAGGCATTAGGGGGCGCTACTGAGCTGTTGGGGCAAAATATTGGGCAAATGTGGTATCAGATGAAAGAGCTCATGATTTGAAACCTACGTGGCAGGTTTCATGATTCTGTGAACATCATAAAGTCCTCAAAGCGGTGTTCGAAAAATGAAAATCGGTGAACGCCACGCCGCGTGGGCGACTTCCTGTTTGGTAAAAAAATTCCACAAAATTAATTTTCCAATGATCCAATGAGACCTATGACATATGTAAATTTCATGCAGATCCGAGAAGATTTGTGGTCACATGACCCGACGTGTGGGGGCGCTAGCGAGTCCCCTTACCACGCTTGCGTCCAATCACGTTAAATTAAATAAATTTTCACCAGCTGCGACGTGTGTGCAGAATTTCATGAGTTTTCATGCATGTTCAGGCCACCAAAAATGCGATTCATTACACGGCATAAGAACGTGAAAAATAATGAATTATAATAATAAGAATCCTGGCAAAAGCAATAGGTCCCTCACTGACTTGTCAGTGCTCGGGCCCTAATAAGAATCCTGGCAAAAGCAATAGGTCCCTCACTGACTTGTCAGTGCTCGGGCCCTAATAATAATAATTAAAACTGCAAGCAGTGTCGAAGGGCCCTCGCACATCCACGCACGTCGGACTGTGGCGCAGTCGGAGGGCGCGCAGGTAGAGGTCTTCATACGCAGGAACGTCAGTGCTTGTCGCAGTCGCAGGGCATTGACAGCAGCCATGTAAAGGTCTTTGCTCCTGCTGCTTCAATGGAACATTGTGTGATGGGGTTAATGTCTCCACTAGATGGCAAACCAAGAGCATAAATGAAACTGGATAAGTTATTCATATAATGGTCGACTTTCTGTTGGAGTAAGGGTATGGTTCCAATAGGCTTTTTTGTGCGCTTTACACTATACATAGGCGTTACCGATTTTACGTACGTGCACGTTGGTGCGTGCAGCATTATATGTCATGGTGTAGAGTGTGATGTGGAGATGACATCCTGTAAATTGTATGTAAATTGGATAATGTTTGTCATATGAGGCTGACTTCCTGTGTGCAGTAGGTGGCGCTGTGTATAGGACGCAGTACTGGTATACATGATTATTATGTAGGTGTATTTCATGTGCACCATAAGTGAGATGTATAAAAAAAGGTTGCAGATCTGTGATTGGTTGTGTTATTATTGTGGCGAACTCACGTGGGAGGTCTAAAAGCAAGACAGACTTCTGTTTGTTTTTTTTTACAACACCTGTCTCCCTTACACCGCACATCAGCAAGGGGTGGTATGTATTTAACATTGGCAGTACTAGAGCTGTACAAGAATACTGGCCAGTGCTAAGCAAAGGCAGTAGCACAGTGAGTCATGGTGGCTACCAGCTCAAATTGAGCCAATCAGTGACCACTTCCCCCCTCTGGTATACATGATTATTATGTAGGTGTATTTCATGTGCACCATAAGTCAGATGTACAACAAAAGGATGCAGATTTGTATTTGGTTGTGTTATTATTGTGGAGAACTCACGTTGGAGGACACAAAGCAAGACATACTTTTGTTTTTTTACAACTCCTGCCTCCCTTACACCACACAACAGCAAGGGTGGTATGTATTTAACATTGGCAGTACGAGACCTGTACAACAATACTGGCCAAACCTAAGCAAAGGCAGTAGCACAGTGACTCATGGTGGCTACCAGCTCAAATTGAGCCAATCAGTGACCACTCCCCCCTCTGTACAACTCCTGCCACCCTTACATCGCAAGATGTTGTTACAGTTGGCAAATGGTAATGTCAGCTTTGTTCTTGTATAATGAGCCATTCTCACAAAGCACCAGCAAGGTGGCGCTAGAGATAACCCATCAATTATAAGTCATGTTGTAGTGTATGATGTGGAGAGCACACCCTGTAAATGTCATATAAATCGGATAATGTTTGTCATGAAGCATGACTTCCTGTGTCCAGTAGGTAGCGATGTGTATATGACGCAGTACTGATGCATGGACGTGTTGAGGGCGGGTACTACTGATGTTAAATACATCAGCACAACAGCAAGGGTTGGTATGTATTTAACATCAGCAGTACCAGAGTTATACAAGAATACTGGCTAGACCAGCGGTTTTCAAAGTGTGAGGCGCGCCTCCCCTGGGGGGCGCCAGAGGGTTTCAGGGGAGGCGCGGCGAGAGAAAAAAAAAGAAGAAAAAAAAAAACTGTAAACAACTGGAGAGTGGCAAAATGGATCGATTTTTAATATCTCAAGTGAAAGTGAGAGAGGGCACAGAGTCTGGGGCGAGCAGGAAACGGAGGAAGTATGACCCTGATTATTTAAAGTTTGGTTTTTCATATATTGGTCCTGACGATGCTCAGCTGCCACAGTGCGTTATCTGTAAAGAGGTGCTAGCTAACGACAGTATGCGACCATTTAAACTGAGTGAGTGTGGGTTTTCCGCATTGACAATGATTAAAAGCAAGTACCGGTCACGGCTGCGTGTAGAGGATGATCTGCGTTTATTCCTTTCCACAGTGCATCCCCGCATCAACCGCCTGTGCGCATCAAAGACACAGACTCATTGTTCCCACTAAAATAGAGGTGAGCAAAATAAGGTGGCAAGATTGGTTTATTGCCGTCATGGAAAAGATTTACGCATGATGTTGAGACCGATATGAAAAGCAGCGCTGTACATGCGCGCAGTGATGATAAAAATCACTGACGTTGATCTGTTTATTTGATTTGAGGAATAGCAAAAAGAGGCCTTAAAATGAATGTATTCAAAAATATATTTAAAAAAAACAGGCTACTGTTAATATGTGAAAAACATAGGCTACAGATGTTAAAATGTGTTTGAAAAAGATGTTGAAAACATACAGATGTTAAAATGTGTTTAAAAAAGATGTTGAAAACATACAGATGTTAAAATGTTTTTAAAAAAGATATTTAAGCACATACACAGATAAAGATGATTAAAATGTTTTAAAAAAAGATATTTAAGCACATACAAACATGTTTAAGATGTTTATAAAAATAAAGATGTGTATAACATTTATTGTTTAAAACCTTTTTTAAGCCTGTGTGGAACATACAAAGCAACAATAATAACAGTAATAGTAATTAGGGGGGGTGAAGGGGGGGTGGTATGCTTTTGAGTTCTCTTAGGGGAGGCTCACTATCCCATACTTTGAAAACCCCTGTGCTAGACCTAAGCAAAGGCAGTAGCACAGTGAGTCATGGTGGCTACCAGCTTAAATTGAGCCATTCAGTGACCACTCCCCCCTCTGGTATACATGATTATTATGTAGGTGTATTTCATGTGCACCATAAGTCAGATGTACAACAAAAGGATGCAGATTTGTATTTGGTTGTGTTATTATTGTGGAGAACTCAAGTGGGAGGACACAAAGCAAGACATACTTTTGTTTTTTTACAACTCCTGCCTCCCTTATACCACACAACAGCAAGGGTGGTATGTATTTAACATTGGCAGTACCAGACCTGTACAACAATACTGGCCAGACCTAAGCAAAGGCAGTAGCACAGTGACTCATGGTGGCTACCAGCTCAAATTGAGCCAATCAGTGACCACTCCCCCCTCTGTACAACTCCTGCCTCCCTTACATCGCAAGATGTTGTTACAGTTGGCAAATGGTAATGTCAGCTTTGTTCTTGTATAATGAGCCATTCTCACAAAGCACCAGCAAACATCTCTGTAGCCCATCATGTTAATGCATGTAGTCTCATTATCCTTTGCATTCATTGCGTATTCGTGCTTAGCATGTAGAAAACCAAGCGTTGCACAGCAGATAAAGGCACTACTGAATAAAAAGGAAAGTAACACATATCCAGATATTTGAAAATATGTCTTTATTACTAATATAATGTACAAACACCCGTCACCAACACAACACCATAAATACACTGAACAGTACAGTACAGACTTACTGTACTTGTACAGTAAGTAATGACGATCATTAGTCATCACAAAGTTTCAGGTTCACCAGGTATCCCTTCTTCTGGTTGACCAGGTATCCCTACAAACAGCATAAACAACACAGTCCAAGAAATTATTACATGTCAATTATACTCACATATAAAGGCAGGAACGTAATGTACAACAAACTTTATGGAACTCACCATCAGTAACCACTTGATTTTGCCAGGAACCCTCTTGTTGTTCGCCAAGTTCGGCAAGTTCAGCATCGCTTACATCTGCAAAGAATTACAAGAAGCATGCTGTTACATGAATTCATTGTTTTTGTCACACATTAACTATCCATATTCATATTGTGCTTATTTATACAGGATCTATATTTACAATTTTTAACGCCGTGATACTTCTGTTGGAGGTCCGCGAGCTGTCTTTTTAGCTCCGTGATGTCTGTTTTTTGCTTGTGAACCACTTTCTGAAGTACTTGGGCCTGTTGTTTAGCCGCCTTATACTTGCGGTTCATGCCCACAGCAATGTTCAGAGTCCTTTCGCCCGTTTCCAGGCACTGCTTGTAGTGGTCCTCGCGACTTGTGTTACTCTCGAAGAATGAGTACTGCAAGAAACAGAAGACACACATATTTTAAATAAAATATTCACAACAACAATGTACATACAAACACACATGACGTGGGCCAGTCTGACCAAATGCATCATTAAATACTCACAGAGAGGACTTGGAGTCCAAGCCTCATTTCTTTGAGGTCATGGTCATCACTCTTCAATAGTTTGGCAGGGGAAGTGCAAGCCATGATGTACTGAAACACACAACCATTGTCAAACATTACATTTCACTCCATTTCAGCAATAACATAGTCCTGCAGTAAAAGTACTGAAAGAGCATCTACAGTAGTAGTACACCACAATGAAATTCCAAATTTAAGACATAGAAGCAAGGGCACAGTTAAAAAACCTTGGGATACTCACTTTTTCTTGATAAGGATGTGGTTTCGTGAAGAAAGAAGTCTTGAGAAGTGTTTCAGGAACATCAAGCGAGCATTGATTTAACCTCAGTTCTATGGGTGGGTCAACAGTGAAAGGGGCGTGCACAAACTCCTTTGACCACTCACAACGCAGTCTTGTCACGTAAGCCTTACCTATAGTAATTTGTGGTTTATGTGCACAAGAGGAATGAAGTTTTGTAAAGATGTAACTTTTTTTGTTTAAAAAATGACATTCTCACAATTATGTCATGGAAAGAGGTAAAAAAATATTTTATTCCAACTGTATGGGTGACAGTGTACAAAAGGCAATGACCTGTTTATGAGGCAGTCCCAAATGTGTTCACATGAACAACTGGAACCAGTTTACAACTGTATTTTTTTTGGGGGGGGGGGAAATTAACTGACAGTAATATTTAAGGGAAAAGCCTACACAACTCACATACTGTAGTTGTCACATTGGCATAAATGGGTTTGTAATTCTATGGCAATTACTTTCTGTTCATAATATGTGACTGTATTTTGTTAGCATAACAAATCTTTTAAAAGGCAAACTAACAATGATGTAAAAGCAGAAAACAATAGTAACAAACTATCTGTAGTACCTTGTATCACAAAGAATATGAGTAATTACAAACCCAGGACACCAAACCAATATTTATCTGTCACTGCCTACAGATATAACAAGAATGTCTTAATACTTGTTAAATATTGTTTGTAAGGAAAAAGGAAGACTACAGGTTTGGTTGTTGTCAGTCATGGGTCTTGTTAAGACGTGTATGTATTGTATGTTAGTTCAACTGTAGCATAAATGGAATGTTCAGTCTACTACATTATTTGGCTTGGTGTTGTTAAGTTAGTTGTATTTAATATATATAGTATTACTTTAGGTTGGATGAATTATATTTATGTACTACATGGTGTGTCAATTTGATGAGTTTGTGTTGCATGCAATCACTCCCCAAGTGATTAGGAATGGATGCAGAAAACAATGAGAAAAGGCCTCATTAACATGGTCGATGATAGTGAAGATGGGTGGGTCGTTCGTCTTAACAGCTGGTGATTATGCGAGATACAGAAGACAAAAGCAGTTGCTGAAGATGGTAAAGAACCTGTTTTTGGAGCTAAGTGAACGATCAGCACAGCAGACAAACTTGGCTGAATGTGTTTTTTGATAAAACAGTTGTTTTGTTTATTGTGAAATATGCCAAAACTTTGGAGAGTCATGGTTTATGGTGGTCATTTTGTTATTGCATGGTGGATTCAGTGTACAAAAGGCAATGACCTGTTTATGAGGCAGTCCCAAATGTGTTCACATGAACAATTGGAACCAGTTTACAACTGTATTTTTTTTGGGGGGGGGGAATTAACTGTGAGTAATTTTTAAGGGTACAGCCTACACAACTCACAGACAGTAGTTGTCACATTGGCATAAATGGGTTTGTAATTCTATTACAATTACTTTCTGTTCATAATATGTGACTGTATTTTGTTAGCATAACAAATCTTTTAAAAGGCAAACTAACAATGATGTAAAAGCAGAAAACAATAGTAACAAACTATGTGTAGTACCTTGTATCAAAAAGCATATGAGTAATTACAAACCCAGGACACCAAACCAATATTTATCTGTCACTGCCTACAGATATAACAAGAATGTCTTAATACTTGTTAAATATTGTTTGTAAGGAAAATGTAAGTCTACAGGTTTGGTTGTTGTCAGTCATGGGTCTTGTTAAGACGTGTATGTATTGTATGTTAGTTCAACTGTAGCATAAATGGAATGTTCAGTCTACTACATTATTTGGCTTGGTGTTTGTAAAGTTAGCTGTATTTAATATATATAGTATTACTTTAGGTTGGATGAATTATATTTATGTACTACATGGTGTGTCAATTTGATGAGTTTGTCTTGCATGCAATCACTCCTCAAGTCATTAGAAATGGATGCAGAGGACAATGAGAAAAGTCCTCATTAACATGGGCGATGATAGTGAAGATGGGTGGATAACAGCTTGTGATTATGCGAGACACAGAAGACAAAAGCAGTTGCTGAAGATGGTAAAGAACCTGTTTTTTGAGCTAAGTGAACGATCAGCACAGCAGACAAACTTGGCTGAATGTGTTTTTTGATAAAACAGTTGTTTTGTTTATTGTGAAATATGCCAAAACTTTGGAGAGTCATGGTTTATGGTGGTCTTTTTGTTATTGCATGGTGGATTCAGTGTACAAAAGACAATGACCTGTTTATGAGGCAGTCCCAAATGTGTTCACATGAACAATTGGAACCAGCTTACAACTGTATTTTTTTTGGGGGGGGGGAATTAACTGTGAGTAATTTTTAAGGGTACAGTCTACACAACTCACAGACAGTAGTTGTCACATTGGCATAAATGGGTTTGTAATTCTATTACAATTACTTTCTGTTCATAATATGTGACTGTATTTTCTTAGCATAACATATGTTTTAAAAGGCAAACTAACAATGATGTAAAAGCAGAAAACAATAGCAGTTGCTGAAGATGGTAAAGAACCTGTTTTTTGGAGCTTAGTGAATGATCAGTACAGCAGACAAACTTGGCCGAATGTGTCTTTTGATAAAACAGTTGTTTTGTTAATTGTGAAATATGTCAAAAGTTTTGAGTGTCATGGTTTATGGTGGTCATTTTGTTATTGCATGGTGGATTCTAGAGAGGTGTGTTTATATTTGGCAGAGACAGACAAAGGAAAAATTGTTTGAGTGGGTGGAGTCATGTCACTGAAATGCAGGTCTCTGATTGGTTGTATCTACATTTTTGCATTCTGCAGCTGACCATGACTATAAATGGTTTGCCGCCATGCCAGGTCAATGCTATTCATCAGTACTGCTGGATCGAGCCATCTCCTGCGAGAGAGCTAGCCTTTGCTGACTGCTAATTCTTCCACAGATTGACCAGGACCACCACTGCTTTTTCATCTGATTCTGCCCCTTCTTTGAAGGATTTACACATTTTAGTTGATTTTACACGGTTTTGTTGTCTTTTTAACAGTTTTTCTTCAGGTTTGTCTCCAGTTATTCACAGGTTTTTCTTCAGACGTTTTCGGCTTTGAGGACTTTCTTCGAGCTCATAGTAAGTTTTGCTTAACGTATCACTTCAAAAGGTACAATATTGTAGTAGTATTTGTTTCTTACAAAGTCTTTTTTTTCTCATTTGCTCGCAAAATAGTGGAGTTAGAGCCATCAGCTGAATTGCTTAGTACATGTGCTAACGGATAAGACTTTTACATGACGTTTCAGAGATATAAATAGCAAGTGATAGTGGTTGTATTATTGGCGACATGCTATGTTATGGCTATGAGAGACACAGTGATGTTTATACATTTATATATGTAAACTTTCTAATCGTTCAGATGCCTCGTCCGAAGTCCTTCCGCAGAGCCCAGGAGGACCCGCAGCGTATCGTGATGGTGGGTCGGCAGGGGGCTCCCAGTGCCAGCGTTGCACGTAAGTAGCGAACTATTACGTAAATGAATATTTTCCTGTACATGTGGGCAAGTGTAAAGGTTTTTTTTTTCTGTTTTGCATCGTTTTCCTATTGGAACTGTGTGTTATGTTTTGAATATGTTGTGATTGTTGTTTTTTTGTCTTGGCTTTATCTAGGCCGTGGTACTGGAATTCGCCACAGGGTGGAGCAATGGCCGGCTTCTCTGCTGACTGGCCGTCAGCACAAGTTGGTCATTCCGGATGATGCCCCCGGCAAGAAGGTATTATAATTTTTCGCATTTAAGAACAAATAATGTGATTCGAGGAGTACTTATTTCCATTATTTAAACAATATATATCTTGTGTTGTTTCAGTTGGTTCTTCTTGTCGGTGACTCGCATCTGCGAAGCTTCGCAGATCGACACGTGAAGTTGCCAGAGGGGTGCTTGTCCTTCGCTGTCATGTCGACGCCGGGGGCCTGTGCAGCTCAGTTGAGGACCGAGGTGCTGAACGCTACAGTGCCTCGGACCCCTGACTTGGTCTGTCTCATGGCTCCTAGCAACAACCTGACAGCGAGCCGGACAGTGGACGAGGGCCGGGCCGACTTCGCCAAGCTCCTGTGCGCGGTTTGCACACGCTGGCCTAAGGTAGGCACATTTGTCATTATAATGATTATTATTGCTGTTATTATGTTTGGTTTTATACTTGTGTGTGTATAATTTGCGCAGTCAAATTAATTTGATTGTAAAAAGACATGTACTTTTGTAATGAACATTTTTATTTTATTGTTTTTTTATAGGTGATCGTCATGGACTTCGTGCCGCGCTTGGTGGTGGATGAGGAGCTCCAGGCTCACTTCCGGAACGCCTTCAGCCACGTTGCTGCAAGCATGAGTATGTGTAAAAAAAGAAACAAAAATAGCCTTAATGTGGATTATGTTGTCTCTGAATATTTCAGTAATTACTTTTTTTTTTTTTTCTGTAGATGTCCCGTACATCCATCTTGCAGACAACTTCCCCACGAAGCGTCTACAGCTGTGGTGCAGGGACGGCGTAAGTAGAATGCTGTGATATGTTCATGTTTTTGGAGTTGAAATGAGTGTCAAATTTGTGATGTGTAAATTGATTTTTCATGTGTTGTTTTTGCAGGTCCACTTGAGTGACGAGTACGGGATGCCTGTACTTGCTGACTTGCTGTGGAATGCCGCCTACACCCAGCTGGCGACGCCGCCACCGGAGCCCCAGGTGCCTCGCAGGACGTCTCCCAGGTCGGCCGTTCCGAGACGCCTTCCACGTGTGGTCGTCAAGGGGAAGATTGTCGCTCCGCGCCAGCCAGGCCCCGACGGCTGGTGGCTTGTGGAGGGCCGTTGGAAGGTAATAATATGATTGAAACTTCATGACAGTAACATTTAGAAACATTTGCGTTATTCATATGTAAATAGTATGTCTCTGTTAAATAGAAACATTTGTTTTTACAGAGGAAGCGTCCCAGGGAGGAGGAGTCGAGTGACGCGGGCCAACGTGGGATGCCCACTCTGCGGGTTAGTCTATTTGTCTTATGCTTTAAGTTAAGCATTGATATTTTTAGTGATCATGTGTGTTGTATGTCAACATGAGTTGTCAGTAATAGACTGTCTACATTTTTATGTTTGTGTTGAAGGAGTGTTTCATCCCACTGAACCCGGTGCGATTCAGCAGCGTCGTTCTGCATGCTTTGGAGAGGGCGGCTCCGTCTGATCTGTCCAGGCCTGTGCGCACTGCGCCACCTGGCAAGAAGGTTAGTTATATGCAAATGATATGTGTTGGTCGAGGCTTTATAATGAAGTATATCGCTAGTAACACACTGTAAATTAATTTTTTAAATTAAATTAATGAATATTTTCATGTTGTTCTTGTAGAAACCCCGCATGGACTGTCAGCCCAAGGCAGTCACTTCCAAGCGGAGACTGGCTCGACAGCAGGTTGGTAATAGTTTAATGCAATATTTGATTTGTTTGTATTATGTGGTGAGTCAAACCATGAAAAAATATGTGGATGGAGTTGGTTTATCATTTTTGGTTTTTCTCCTCTTCTAGGTGAAGGCTGTTGTGGAGACTGCTCCTGTGGAAGTGGTGGTGACGCAGAGGGATGCTCCTGCTGCCACAGGTATGATTTGACCCTAGTTCTAAAGCGTGTCTTCCTGATTTGCCTTAACTTCATATATTGATGGAGAGCACTTTGAGGTTTGTGACATGTTTGTTAACCATGTCACATGTGTCCTCAGAGTCATCGCCCCCCAGCCTCGCGGACCTGGTCGTGACGCAGAGGGAGGCTCCTGCTGCCTGGGTCACAGGTAAAATTGACCATAATTCTAATGCTTTTATCTTCTTGATTAGCCTTAACGTCATCTACTGATGGACAGCACTTTCAGTTGGAAAACGTGTTTGTTAACCATGTCACATGTGTCCTCAGAGTCATCGCCCCCCAGCCTCGCGGACCTGGTCGTGACGCAGCGGGAGGCTCCTGCTGCCTGGGTCACAGGTAAAATTGACCATAATTCTAATGCTTGTATCTTCTTGATAAGCCTTAACGTCATTTACTGATGGACAGCACTTTCAGTTGGAAAACGTGTTTGTTAACCATGTCACATGTGTCCTCAGAGTCATCGCCCCCCAGCCTCGCGGACCTGGTCGTGACGCAGAGGGAGGCTCCTGCTGCCTGGGTCACAGGTAAAATTGACCATAATTCTAATGCTTTTATCTTCTTGATTAGCCTTAACGTCATTTACTGATGGACAGCACTTTCATTTGGAAAACGTGTTTGTTAACCATGTCACATGTGTCCTCAGAGTCATCGCCCCCCAGCCCTGTGGACTTTGTCCTGATCCAGGAAGACTTCCCGCCGTTGTGCTCGCCGACAGACGTCAAAGGTAGGACAGACATTGACTCTCCTTGTTCAGGTTCAGTGAGTTCGCACACTGATGTTACTGCTGACCACGAGGACTGTACATCTGCTGAGGTTAAATGGATTAGGGGGAGCTTCCATCAGGGCGATCAAAGATTTAAATACCCAGGGGTTCAGTGTATGCCCATAGCTTTAGCAAGCTTGGCTGAACACACAGTCCGTAGTGTTTTCTCGTGGCGGCGTCGCGATTTGGACCATGTTCTCCATCTAGGCAATGACTTGTACGCATTCTTGCGTGAGAACAAGAGGATCGGTGGTAGTTCCCAGATCTTGTCTGTTCCTGAATTGCCAGGACAACATGTTTTTGACGGCCAGCAGTTTACCTTTGATTATGGTAGTGACTATGTAAGTGGTGTGGTCAATGTAGTTGATGGGGAACTTGTTGAACCTGGTTTTCCCACCTCACTCCTACATGGATTGGAGAGGATGCTTGGGAATTATAGCACGTGTTTACTGACCATGGCTGGTACTACATGCGCGGTTATAAGTCAGAATGGTAGATATGCTGTTGTTGATTCACACGCACGCAGCGCTGCTGGATTGGTAAGTCCTTATGGTCGAAGTATAGCTGCATATTTTAGTTGTGTTAGAGACCTGCATGAGTACATATGCAATTTGGCTGCATCACTCGATACATATCACACATGTTTTGAGATAGCTGGTGTGTGTGTCTCTCACATAGTGTTTGCTGATTCTCCTGCTGGTGATGCAGATGTTGTGGTTGTGCGTGATGATGCTCCTGCAGATGTTGTGGTTGTTAGTGGTGATGCTACTGCAGCTGATGCAGATGTTGTACTGCTTAGTGGGGATGCTACTGCTGCTGATTCAGATGCTGTGGTTGTTAGTGGTGAATCTCCGGTTGTTAGTGGTAATGCTCCTGCTGATGATGCAGATGTTGTCTTTGTCAGTGATGAAACGTGTAAACAGCTGCAGTTTGAGCCTCTCAGTAAGGAGGTTGCCCAGTCGGTCTGTAAACGGTTGAATGTAGAGTGTGAGAAGCTCGATGAGGTAGTGTCTGTAGGAGTTGGTTTGTTAGGGTCTCCTTGTAAGAAGGACAACATAGTGGCTGATGGGAACTGTTTCTTTAGGGCAGTGTCTCTAGCTGTGAGTGGAACACAGAAGAGTCATAGGAAGCTTAGACTCGCTGTTGTTAAGCATCTAGAGAAAAATGCATCACAATACAATAGCATTTTGAGAAGTGAGTATTCTTCAGTGGCAGATTATGTTAGAGAGTCAAAGATGCGCTATGTTGGCAGCTGGGCAACAGAGGTGGAAATTCAGGCAGCTGCAGATTGTTTAGGAGTTGATATCTTGACATTTTGTGATGGTAGATGGCTAGAATATAGCTGTAAGTTTCATGGTTTGTCTAGACAGGGGATTTATTTGGAAAATTGTAATGGTAACCATTATGAAACGGTTGTTTGTGTTTATGAGCCTCAACTGCAGAGGTGTTATGGTTTGTGTAATGTGAGTAGTTCAGATTGTAAAGTTTATGACATGAGACGACGTGGTACTGTAGAGAGTTGTATAGATGCAAAGACACATACATATTCAAAGCAATTCACAAGTGAATATGATTTACAAACAAATGATAACAATAACCTTAATGTTCCTTCAAGTGTAGTTGTCAATTCATTACCTACTGAAATAGCTGGAGTCCATGTCATGGAAACTAAGACTAATGTTATAGGAACAGATGCTAAGTGTAACATGCCAGTAATAACTACCCAAATGAATGAAGCTCACCCAAGTGTCAATATTACATTTGAACCAGAGATTGAATTTGTTGGTGACATATCATCTACACAACTCACATTTGATCCACTTAATAAAGAAGTTTCACAAGCTTTATGTAAAAAGATGAATGTGGACTTTGAGAAAAGTGATGAACCAGAGTGTTTACTAGTTGGTAAATTAGGTAAACCATGTAAAAATGACAAAATAGAGGCTGATGGGAATAGTTTTTTTAGAGCGATTTCTCTAGCTATTAGTGGAACACAAAAGAATCATAGGAAAGTTAGACTTGCTGTGGTTAAGCACTTACAAACTCATGCTAGTGTGTATGAGAATACTTTAAAAAGTGGATATTCTTGTGTATCAAATTACATCAAGTTTTCTAAAATGAACTATCTTGGGAGTAGGGCAACAGAAATAGAAATTCAGGCAACTGCTGATTATTTAGGGCTCTCTGTATTTACTTATTGTGGTGATAGATGGATAGAATATTGCTGTAATGATAAACTTTTGTCAAAGAAAGGAATCTATCTGAACCATTGTAGTGGTAACCATTATGAAACTGTTACTTGTGTTCATACACCACAGTTACATAGCTGTTATGGTTTTTGCCAAGTTAAGGTTTTTAATGATAGACGTTACAATATGAGACAGCATGTTTTAAAAAGTCCTCTTGAGAGTCAACTAACTACTACAGGTGATAGTGGAAATACAATCAGGTATAGTCTTTCCAAGTACCTCAAAAACAAAATGACTAACAAACATTATTTGCATAATGTGACATATAAAGAAAGGAAAAATAAATTGCGTGTTGCTAAATATCATAATGATCCGTCACAAAGACTAAAAGAAAACAACTTATTTACAAGGAGATATTGTCATGATGTGCTGTTCAAAGAGAAAATAAAAAAGTACAGTGTACATCAGTATAAAGTAAATGAAGAACATAGAGAGTATCTGAAGAACCTCAGTAAGTGCAAATACAAACTCAATGAACTGCATAGAGAAAAACTCAAACAATTTAATGAAAAGAAGTATAAACACAATGAAAAACACAGACACAATGTTAAGGAGTTAAGTACAACCAAATACAAAGACAATGAAAAACACAGACACAATGTTAAGGAGTTAAGTAAAACCAAATACAAAGACAATGAAAAACACAGACACAATGTTAAGGAGTTAAGTACAACCAAATACAAAGACAATGAAAAACACAGACACAATGTTAAGGAGTTAAGTAAAACCAAATACAAAGACAATGAAATACATAGACACAATGTTAAGGAGTTAAGTCAAAGCAAATATAAACACAATGTTGTTCATAAAACCAAAGTTAAGGAGTTCAGTATAAATAAGTATAAGCATAATACAGTTCATAGAGATAAAGTAAAAGATTTCAGTATTAACAAATATAAACAGGATGCAATTCATAGAGAACGTGTTAAAGCCATTAGTGAAGCTAAATATCATGGAAGTAATGAATATAAATTACATGTCGCATCTGCAAACAAGGTGAAGAGACTACACAAAAAAGAAAAACAGAAGGACTTTGATTTTGTAATGGAACAATTTTTAGATAAGGTTGAAGTTGGGCCAAATTCTGTTTGTTGTGTTTGTCTTAGATTATTATTTAAACACCAGGTTATAAATTGTAAAAAACATAATTATAACAAAACTACGGTATCAGGTTCATTGGCTGAAATGTGTATAACAGAAGAATATTTGCATAAATGTAATGAGGATTGTACAAATCCATGTCAGTGGTTAAATTCAGAAAGAGGGCAATTATGGATATGTCATACTTGTAACTCTAAACTAAGTAAAGGTATACTGCCTCCTGAGTGTTCAATAAATAGTTTAAGTGTTGATCCCATTCCACCAGAATTAGCATGTTTGAATAGCCTAGAGCAACATTTGATTGCATTACATATTCCATTTATGAAAATGTTGGCTTTACCTAAAGGTGGGCAAAATGGAGTACATGGACCAGTGACATGTGTTCCTGCAAACATTGTACAAACAACAAACTTATTGCCACGTTCTAATATGGACAGTCAACTGTTGCTTGTTAAGTTAAAGCGTAAATTGACTTATAAAGGGCATTATGAGTATCAGTATGTTGACACAACACGCATTAGGAAGGCTATTCAGTATTTAAAACAACATAATGTGTATTATGCAGATGTTGAATTTAATGAGGACTGGCTTAATGATTTTTGTAAAGAGCAAAATGAAAAACATGTTGAAACACAGTGTGATAACAATGTAGAAACAAATGAAGTGCCTACAGATGTAGTTGAAGAAGAGCTTCTACATGATCGACAGAAACATTGTATGTATCAAGACACATGCCTTATGCCTGTTGATATTGGTCAAGAAACACTCGATCAGTATTTTCAGGATATATTGAATATTGCACCAGCAGAAGGTAACAATCCAGTGAAATTGCTGTCTGATCAAGCAAATGAAGCCAAATGTTTTCCTGTGTTGTTTCCACAAGGTAATAGTACATTTCATGAGGAAAGGGCTAATCATTTGACATTATCACGTTATTTAAACAACAGGATTTTACATGTTGATGGTAGATTTGCACAAGATGTAAATTATATCTTTTATGGCCAGTACATGTCTGAGGTGCAGCAGGTTGTGTCAAAAGTGTCTATAGCTTTACGAAAAGGGAGAAGTAGTGGTTCTGATAAGGTTAAAGAAAGTAATATAAGACATTTCCAAAATAATGAAGAGAAATTGAAGAAATGGTTGGAATTTGATGATGGCTATCGTTTCCTAAAACCAATTCGTGGCACTCCAGCTTTTTGGCAAGAAGCTCAACGTGATTTGCTCGCTTGTGTCCGTCAATTAGGACTACCTACTTGGTTCTGTTCCTTTTCTTCTGCTGATTTGCGTTGGCAAAATTTACTAAATACCATTTTGAAGCAGGAGGGTCGAGCACAAACAGCGGCAGATTTAGAATGGGCAGACAGGTGTGAGTTATTGCGTCGCAATCCTGTCACTGCAGCAAGAATGTTCGATTATCGTTGGCATGTTTTCTTGAAGGAGGTTCTTATGTCACCGTCACATCCAATTGGTAAAATTAAAGACTACTTTTATCGTGTAGAATTTCAGCAGCGTGGTTCACCACATGTACATTGTTTGTTTTGGATTGAGAATGCGCCAATAATTGATAAAAACACTGATGACGAGGTTGTAGCATTTATTGATAAATATGTGACCTGTGAGTTACCACCACAAAACGACCCATTATTGGACACTGTTTCATCTGTGCAACAACATTCAAAGACACATTCAAAAAGTTGTAAAAAGAAAAACACTACATGTAGATTCCACTTCCCAAGGATACCATCTGCTAGAACATTTATTTCACGCAGTCCAGCCGAGGAAGACCTTACATTTAAATGTAAATGCCAAGATGATGCACCATGTACATGTGGTAAACGAGGCAAACACAAAGAGGAAAGAATGAAAAAAGACTATGCAGAAAAGATTCTGGCCATCATCAAAAAAGAAGTATCCGAACAGATTAATTCTAATGTTACAATTGAGGCTTTGCTTCAAAGTAAAGGGATCAACCAAGGTGTTTTAGAGGCTGCATATAATCGTATAGCCAAAAAAACCAGCATTGTGTTAAAAAGGCAGGTTACTGAAGTCTGGATAAATCAATACAGCAAACCACTATTAAAATGTTGGAATGCAAATTTAGATGTCCAATTTGTAGTTGATGCATACGCATGCATTGTTTATATCATTTCCTACATTTCTAAATCAGAACGAGAAATAGGTTTATTGTTAGGCAACGCACATAGGGAAGCATCAAAAGATGGAAATATCAGTGCAAAAGAAGCATTGAAAACTTTAGGCAGTGTGTATTTACACAATCGAGATGTGTGTGCTCAGGAAGCAGTGTACCGGCTCACTAATATGCATTTAAAAGAATGTTCAAGAAAAGTAGTCTTTGTGCCTACAGGAGAGAATATTGTTAAAATAAGTTTGCCATTAAGTGTATTGCAGAAAATATCAAAGTCTCCTGAGACTAATACTCATAACATCTGGATGAAAGGTTTAGTTGATAGGTACCTAAATAGGCCCAATGACAGTACTTTCAATAATATGTGCATTGCCACATTTGCATCAGAATATCGCATTCTCAGTAAAAATGAACATTGCAAAAATCGAATACAATTACAGAACGATTGTGGTTTTGTTGCCAAACGAAGTAAAACTGAACCTGCAGTCATTCGCTATGCACGCTTTTCAGAAACAAAAGCAACAGAGTTATTCTATCATAGTATTCTGCAGTTGTTTTTGCCATATCGCTGTGAAGAGCAATTGAAGCCTACAAAATATGACACATATGAAGACTTCTATAAACATGCTCATGTTGGATTAGGTGAGGACACATTACATTCAGTCAAGGAATTGGTAGATGGAAATAGGAAACAATTTGAGGTGAATGCTGATGAATTGGATGACATACAGGATAGGATTGATTTGGAAGGAATTGCAGAAGATGCCTGGGGTGCATTGTGTCCAGAACAGGAAGTGGAACGTTTGGAATCTTTGATGGAAATGCAAGAAACAGAACAATTTGATGAAGGTGTTAAAGAAAACATTCCAGATTTAGCAACAAGTAGGAAACAAGAATCACATTTGGAAAAAAGGAATAATATTATGAGTAGATCTGATGGATTGGCTCTAATTAGATCTTTGAATGAAACACAACGTTCAGTTTTCTACCAGATTAGACAGTGGTGTTTGGACAAAGTAACAGGGAGAAAGCCTGAGCCATTTCATCTGTTTGTTACAGGTGGTGCAGGGACAGGAAAGAGCCATTTAATCAAAGCCATTCAATACGAAGCAATGAGATTGTTGTCACCAATCTGTTCTCAACCAGACAATATTTCTGTTTTATTAACTGCTCCAACAGGAATAGCTGCATTCCACATTGATGCAACTACCATTCATAACACATTTAGTATTGGCCTAGATGTACGCCTACCATACACACCCTTAGGTGAGGAAAAAGTTAACTCATTGCGTGCAAAATATAGAGATTTACAAATATTAATCATTGATGAAATATCAATGGTTGATAACAGAATGTTGACATATGTCCATGGGAGGTTACGGCAGTGCAAACAAACTGGTGATTTCTCTCCATTTGGAAATGTTTGTGTTATTGCAGTAGGAGATTTCTTCCAGTTACCTCCAGTAAGAGGAAAGCCTTTGTATGAAGATGCTGTTGGAGCAAACCTGTGGTCTACTTTGTTTAACGTTGTTGAACTGACAGAAATTGTTAGACAAAAAGATAATGTGTTTGCTGCATTGTTAAATAGAATAAGAACTCGCTCAAAGGATTCTGCCATGTTAACTTCAGACATAGAAATATTGCAGAATTGTGAGACAGGTGAAGAGACCACAGCTTTACATATTTTCCCAACAAACAGACAAGTTAATGAACATAATGATGTGCAGCTGATAAAAGCATGTCCTGAATATGACGAAGTACATGCTCAGGACTTTGTCAATAACAAATTGACAGGCAAACTGGAGTTGAGAAGTGGTCACCATACACGAACACACAACACATGTTTACCTGAAGTTTTATTATTGGGTAAGGGTGCACGTGTAATGTTATGTAAAAATGTGGATGTTATGGATGGTCTTGTGAATGGTGCTTGTGGCACAGTAACTGACATCATTTTTCCTGAGAGAAATACTTTTCCTAAGAAAGTCTACGTTAGATTTGACGACGATAAAGTTGGAGCAAAGCAAAAGAACCAATGCTTAAACAATACACATGTAGCAATGGGATCTATTGGAATTGATGCAGTAGACGAGAAAGTTACAAACAAAGGTGGTGTACGTAGACAATTTCCTCTAAAACTTGCATGGGCTTGCACAGTACATAAAGTTCAAGGTATCACTGTAGATAAAGCTGTTGTGTCTTTAGATAAAGTCTTTGCTGCAGGACAGGCATATGTGGCTTTAAGTCGTGTTAGAAGTCTGTCTGGATTGGTCATTCAGGACATGAATCAAAAGGCCATTTATTGTAAGGATAATATCAAGCATGCAATACAAAGTATGCCATCTTATCTCAAAGAAGATAACATTAGGCATGAATTAAACACAAGTACTTTTAATGTATGTTTAATAAATGTGCAAAGTTTACGAAAACACATATCTGATTTGGTATCATGTATACAGCATTTGAAGCTTAACTCCATTGCTGTTACAGAAACATGGCTACCTGCTGCAACAGATTTAAGAACATTTGACATCAATGGTTTTGCTTTACATAGTCATCCACGAAGTGCATCATACAATAGCTGTATTCCCGCAATGGTGTCATTACAACAACAACAACATGGTGGTGTTGGCTTGTACGTGGCAGATAATATGCCTTATGACATCCTCCAAATACCACCATTTGATCTAGAATGTTTAGTTTGTAATTATGTTGAACTCAACATATTATTAGCAGTCCTTTATCGACCACCATCATATCCCATGAGCATGTTTAAAGAAAATTTGTGTAAGTTATTACAGTGGCTAAATACAAAATGTAACACCATTGCAATCATGGGAGATTATAATGAGGACATATTGAAATTATCATCCATCTGCAAATTACTACATGAAAAAGGATATAATCAATATGTCACACAACCAACAACAGAAAAAGGTACACTAATTGACCATGTTTATGTGAAATCTACACAATATGAAATCAATTGTATAGTAATGCCAACTTATTTCAGTGATCATGAAGCAGTTGTGTGTACTTTTAAACAGAAACCTCTTTAACCAAGAATGTGCACTTTTCAACTTTGACGTAGAACTGTCATGAGCCCTCTCACTCCACCTGTTACTTCCTTAATTGGTTCCCATTATCTGCCACTCTGCTCACCGCTTTCTCTACTCACCCTAACTAGTCCCACCTGTCTCTTCCCGCCTCTGCTCTGATTACTCTGCCAGCTGCGCTGCATTACCCTCTAACCTCTCCCAGTATTTAAAGCCTCTTCTTACAGCTCTACTTTGTCAGATCGTCTGCAAAGCCCACACTCTGAACCTGTTTGCTCGCAATTATATCTGATTCCTGCTTTGTGACCCCGGACCTGCCTGTATCCTGACGACTCTTCTGCCCCGGAAAACTAGACCTGCCTTCTGCCTTCTCGACTCCTAACTACTCTTCTACCCCGGTAATTCTGACCAGCCTTCTACCTTTGCACTACGATTTTGGATTCTCCTTGAACTGTACTTCTGCCTTCTTTCATCGTGCTGTTGTGTTTGTGTTCCCCCCCACCAGGACTCTGGTCCTCTGGTCGTCTGTCTGACCCGTGACAAGAACTTGGGGTTTCTTTTGATTTACGCTTATTTATTTACAATAGTGCAAATTGCATGTTATGCTGTCATTGCAATTGTAACTATGAAATGTTTGTATGTAAAACACATTGACTTGTAAGTAATTGTTTTTTAATTTTGTATATATATTTTGTTCTGTATATTGGTTTAATTTATTATCAGTATTGTTTTAATTGATATGTTTCAATGTGTGTCCTTCACACATCAACCTCTTGTGACATTAAAGATACAATATTTTGCACATTTGACGTGTGACTAGTATATACCTATATTACGGATGTTACATTTACATCTAACAGTACGATTGTGTTAAAGACAAAACTACCATACGTATCCAGATAATTGTTACATTAATTGTATTGTATTCCATGACAGTTTAATTGTATTTGTATATCTTAATATATTTGTGTACTGTATTTGGGTTGCAATCATTATTCGGGTTTCTTTTGATTTAGGCTTATTTATTTACAATAGTGCAAATTGCATGTTATGCTGTCATTGCAATTGTAACGATGAAATTGTAACTATGAAATGTTTGTATGTAAAGCACATTGACTTGTAACTGACAATAAAAAGTGCTACAAATAAACAAGTGACTTGCCTTGCCTTATATTATACATCAACAAATGTAACCGTAATATTTTGTGTACAGCAACAAACTTTGGATATAGACATCACATGAAATGGGTTGTGACTAAAAGATATCAATATAATTGTATGAATAATAGTGTTTTATAGATACGAGACAATAATGTTAGTGACGTTATTTACATAAGGTTGTATAGATATTAGAACTTGCATAAATGTTAGTGAAGTAATATAACAAATAATGTCCGGTAAAAGTGTAATTACAAAAACCAAACCATGTTACAAACTAAATCAATGGAATTATGATTTATGGAACTTAACAAATAACAGGCCATACATGGTCTCAAATTAAAGACCTGAGTATTGCACGTCGGACTGTGGCGCAGTCGGAGGGCGCGCAGGTAGGTCTTCATACGCAGGAACGTCAGTGCTTGTCGCAGTCGCAGGGCATTGACAGCAGCCATGTAAAGGTCTTTGCTCCTGCTGCTTCAATGGAACATTGTGTGATGGGGTTAATGTCTCCACTAGATGGCAGACCAAGACCAGAAATGAAACGGGATAAGGTATTCATATAATGGTTAAACTTTGAAATCTTCCAGGGGGCGCTGTGGAGTCATTTTCTCACTTAAAAATCCCAAACTTTGTCAGTAGGCAATATGTGTGTCTGTTGACGTATGTGTACAATTTGGTGATTCTGTGAAGACGGGAAAGTCCTCTAAAGGCAGAGGGAAAAATGGAAAATTGACGCAGGAAATGCACAATAACTCACTTCCTGTAAGAGCGAAAATTTTGAAAAAAATAATTTGGGGGTTTACCCATGAGTGCTATGAGTCCTGTAAATTTCACGAAGATCAGACAAAGTTTGTGGTCACATGACCTGCTGTTAGGGGGCGCTATGGAGACCCCTTGCCACACCCACCCCCAATGATGTTGAAATTGAAACGGCGTCACCAAGTGTGACATTTCACGCGCTGCATGTATAAACATCCGACAATGTATGGAGGAGTTATAAGGAGTTGTTTGTTTATACAAACAAACGACTGCCACGCCCACCTGGTATAACGTAGGTAAAATCTGTCATCAAGTTTACATCATCAAGGTCTGAGGATGATACAGTTCGAATCTGAAGTCTCTGGAGTCTAAACTGCAGGAGGAGTGCGTTAAAGTACGAGGGCTGAAAAAATGCACCTGTGGCAGAAAAAATGCACCTGTGATCCAAGATGGCCGACTTCCTGTTGGACTTAAGGTATGGGTCCAAGAGGCTTTTTTGTGCGTCTGGTCATGATATATATGAATCCTAAATTTCGTGCATGTACGTGCATGTAGAAGGCGGGGCTTCAACTTTTAATGTTCTAGGGGGCGCTGTAGAGTCATTTTGGCACTTAAAAAGTTGCGGTCATACCAAAAAATAATATTCGTGAGTCTTGATGAGTGTGTCCAATTTGGTGAGTTTTAGAGCTTGTCAGTACATGCTAAGTGGGAAAAGGCATTAGGGGGCGCTACTGAGCTGTTGGGGCAAAATATTGGGCAAATGTGGTATCAGATGAAAGATCCCATGATTTGAAACCTACGTGGCAGGTTTCATGATTCTGTGAACATCATAAAGTCCTCAAAGCGGTGTTCGAAAAATTAAAATCGGTGCACGCCACGCCGCGTGCACAACTTCCTGTTTGGTAAAAAAATTCCACAAAATTAATTTCCGCATGATCCGATGAGAGCTGTAACATAATTAAATTTCATGGCGATCCGAGAACATTTGTGGTCACATGACCAGACGTTAGGGGGCGCTAGCGAGTCCCCTTACCAAGCTTGCGTCCAATCACGTTGAATTAAATAAATTTACACCAGCTGCGACGTGTGTGCAGAATTTCATGAGTTTTCATTTATGTTCAAGCCGCCAAAAATGCGATTCATTACGCGGCACTTGAATAATAATAATAATTAAAACTGCAAGCAGTGTCGAAGGGCCCTCGCACCCCCCCGTTTTCCCCCCAACTGTAACGCCGTACGTGCACGTCGGTGCGTGCGGCAGTCGCAGGGCTGTCAAAACTGGCATGTAGATGTCTTTGCTCCGGTGCCTTTAATTGAACATTGTGTACAGCGGTTAATGTCTCCACTAGATGGCAAACTAAGACCAGAAATGAGTCTGGGTGACTTCTCAGCACAAAGGAATGTGGGTGAAGGGCCAAAAAAGCGTCAAGATTGAGCATTTTAGCCTGGATGGCCGACTTCCTGTTGGACTTAGGCTATGGGTCCAAGAGGCTTTTTAGTGTGTCTGGACATGATACATGTGTTCACCGAATTTCGTTTGTCTACGTCAATCTGAGTGGAGGGGCTTGATTTTTTAAATTTTCTAGGGGGCGCTATTAATCAATTTTTGCGTCGGCCATTTCCCCGCTCCTTAAAATATCAAAGTTTTCTCCGGATCGGACATGATTGCAAGTTTTGGTGAGTTTTGGGGCATGTTTAGGCTGTCAAAAAGGCGTACAACTATAATAATAATAAAAATGATCCAGATTGAACATTTTAGCCTGGATGGCCGACTTCCTGTTGGACTTAGGGTATGGGTCCAAGAGGCTTTTTTGTGCATCTGGACATAATACATAGGCCTTGTCGATTTCATTTTTCTATGTCAATGTGGAAGGCGGGGCTTAAACTTTGAAATCTTCCAGGGGGCGCTGTGGAGTCATCTTCTCACTTAAAAATCCCAAACTTTGTCAGTAGTCAATATGTGTGACTGTTGACGTATGTGTACAATTTGGTGAGTGTAGGAGTTTGTGAAAATGTACAAAATGGATAAAGGCATTAGGGGGCGCTATTGAGCTGTTGTGCCACGCCCAGAGGCAGTTATGGTCTCAAATTAAAGTGCGCCTGAGTGTGAACCTATGTGGGCAATTTGGTGATTCTGTGAAGACGGGAAAGTCCTCTAAACGCAGAGGGAAAAACGGAAAATTGACGCAGGAAATGCACAATAACTCACTTCCTGTTAGAGCGAAAAATTTGAAAAAAATAATTTGAGGGTTTACCCATGAGTGCTATGAGTCCTGTAAATTTCACGAAGATCAGACAAAGTTTGTGGTCACATGACCTGCTGTTAGGGGGCGCTATGGAGACCCCTTGCCACATCCACCCCCAATGATGTTGAAATTGAAACGGCGTCACCAGGTGTGACATTTTACGCAGTGCATGTATAAACATCCGACAATGTATGGAGGAGTTATAAGGAGTTGTTTGTTTATACAAACAAACGACTGCCACGCCCACCTGGTATAACGTAGGAAAAATCTGTCTTCAAGTTTACATCATCAAGGTCTGAGGATGATACAGTTCCAATCTGAAGTCTGTGGAGTCAAAACTGCAGGAGGAGTTCGTTAAAGTGCAAGGGCTGGAAATGGGGAAAATGGCGACAAAAATGCACCTGTGATCCAAGATGGCCGACTTCCTGTTGGACTTAGGGTATGGGTCCAAGAGGCTTTTTTGTGCGTCTGGTCATGATATATATGAATCCTAAATTTCGTTCATGTACGTGCATGTAGAAGGCGGGGCTTCAACTTTTAATGCTCTAGGGGGCGCTGTAGATTCATATTGCCACTTAAAAGGCTGCGGTTATACAAAAAAATAATATTTGTGAGTCCTGATGAGTGTGTCCAATTTGGTGAGTTTTAGAGCTTGTCAGTACATGCTAAGTGGGAAAAGGCATTAGGGGGCGCTACTGAGCTGTTGGGGCAAAATATTGGGCAAATGTGGTATCAGATGAAAGAGCTCATGATTTGAAACCTACGTGGCAGGTTTCATGATTCTGTGAACATCATAAAGTCCTCAAAGCGGTGTTCGAAAAATGAAAATCGGTGAACGCCACGCCGCGTGGGCGACTTCCTGTTAGGTAAAAAAATTCCACAAAATTAATTTTCCAATGATCCAATGAGACCTATGACATATGTAAATTTCATGCAGATCCGAGAAGATTTGTGGTCACATGACCCGACGTGTGGGGGCGCTAGCGAGTCCCCTTACCACGCTTGCGTCCAATCACGTTAAATTAAATAAATTTTCACCAGCTGCGACGTGTGTGCAGAATTTCATGAGTTTTCATGCATGTTCAGGCCACCAAAAATGCGATTCATTACACGGCATAAGAACGTGAAAAATAGGAATAATAAGAATCCTGGCAAAAGCAATAGGTCCCTCACTGACTTGTCAGTGCTCGGGCCCTAATTAAAACTGCAAGCAGTGTCGAAGGGCCCTCGCACATCCACGCACGTCGGACTGTGGCGCAGTCGGAGGGCGCGCAGGTAGGTCTTCATACGCAGGAACGTCAGTGCTTGTCGCAGTCGCAGGGCATTGACAGCAGCCATGTAAAGGTCTTTGCTCCTGCTGCTTCAATGGAACATTGTGTGAAGGGGGGTTAATGTCTCCACTAGATGGCAGACCAAGACCAGAAATGAAAGGGGATAAGGTATTCATATAATGGTTAAACTTTGAAATCTTCCAGGGGGCGCTGTGGAGTCATTTTCTCACTTAAAAATCCCAAACTTTGTCAGTAGGCAATATGTGTGACTGTTGACGTATGTGTACAATTTGGTGATTCTGTGAAGACGGGAAAGTCCTTTAAACGCTGTTGGAAAAATGGTAAATTGACGCAGGAAATGCAAAATAACTCACTTCCTGTTTGAGCGAAAAATTTGAAAAAATTAATTTGGGGGTTTACCCATAAGTGCTATGAGTCCTGTAAATTTCACGAAGATCAGACAACGTTTTTGGTCACATGACCTGCTGTTAGGGGGCGCTATGGAGACCCCTTGCCACACCCACCCCCAATGATGTTGAAATTGAAACGGCGTTACCAGGTGTGACATTTTACGCAGTGCATGTATTAACATCCGACAATGTATGGAAGAGTTATAAGGAGTTGTTTGTTTATACAAACAAACAACAGCCACGCCCACCTGGTATAACGTAGGAAAAATCTGTCATCAAGTTTACATAATCAAGGCCTGAGGATGATATAGTTCCAATCTGAAGTCTGTGGAGTCAAAACTGCAGGAGGAGTGCGTTAAAGTACGAGGCCTGGAAAAATGCACCTGTGGCGGAAAAAATGCACCTGTGATCCAAGATGGCCGACTTCCTGTTGGACTTAGGGTATGGGTCCAAGAGGCTTTTTTGTGCGTCTGGTCATGATATATATGAATCCTAAATTTCGTTCATGTACGTGCATGTAGAAGGCGGGGCTTCAACTTTTAATGTTCTAGGGGGCGCTGTAGAGTCATTTTGGCACTTAAAAGGTTGCGGTTATACCAAAAAATAATATTCATGAGTCTTGATGAGTGTGTCCAATTTGGTGAGTTTTAGAGCTTGTCAGTACATGCTAAGTGGGAAAAGGCATTAGGGGGCGCTACTGAGCTGTTGGGGCAAAATATTGGGCAAATGTGGTATCAGATGAAAGAGCTCATGATTTGAAACCTACGTGGCAGGTTTCATGATTCTGTGAACATCATAAAGTCCTCAAAGCGGTGTTCGAAATTGTGAAAATCGGTGCACGCCACGCCGCGTGGTCAACTTCCTGTTTGGTAAAAAAATTCCACAAAATTAATTTCCCAATGATCCGATGAGAGCTGTAACATATTTAAATTTCATGCCGATCCGAGAGGATTTGTGGTCACATGACCCGACGTTAGGGGGCGCTAGCGAGTCCCCTTACCACGCTTGCGTCCAATCACGTTAAATTAAATAAATTTTCACCAGCTGCGACGTGTGTGCAGAATTTCATGAGTTTTCATTTATGTTCAAGCCGCCAAAAATGCGATTCATGACACGGCATAAGAACGTGAATAATAATAATAATAATAATAATAATAATAAGAATCCTGGCAAAAGCAATAGGTCCCTCACTGACTTGTCAGTGCTCGGGCCCTAATTAAAACTGCAAGCAGTGTCGAAGGGCCCTCGCGCATCCACGCACGTCGGACTGTGGCGCAGTCGGAGGGCGCGCAGGTAGAGGTCTTCATACGCAGGAACGTCAGTGCTTGTCGCAGTCGCAGGGCATTGACAGCAGCCATGTAAAGGTCTTTGCTCCTGCTGCTTCAATGGAACATTGTGTGAAGGGGGGTTAATGTCTCCACTAGATGGCACACCAAGACCAGAAATGAAAGGGGATAAGGTATTCATATAATGGTTAAACTTTGAAATCTTCCAGGGGGCGCTGTGGAGTCATTTTCTCACTTAAAAATCCCAAACTTTGTCAGTAGGCAATATGTGTGACTGTTGACGTATGTGTACAATTTGGTGATTCTGTGAAGACGGGAAAGTCCTCTAAAGGCAGAGGGAAAAATGGAAAATTGACGCAGGAAATGCACAATAACTCACTTCCTGTAAGAGCGAAAATTTTGAAAAAAATAATTTGGGGGTTTACCCAGGAGTGCTATGAGTCCTGTAAATTACACAAAGATCAGACAAAGTTTGTGGTCACATGACCTGCTGTTAGGGGGCGCTATGGAGACCCCTTGCCACATCCACCCCCAATGATGTTGAAATTGAAACGGCTTGAACAGGTGTGACATTTTACGCACTGCATGTATAAACATCCGACAAAGTATTGAGGAGTTATAAGGAGTTGTTTGTTTATACAAACAAACGACTGCCACGCCCACCTGGTATAACGTAGGGAAAATCTGTTATCAAGTTTACATCATCAAGGTCTGAGGATGATACAATGCGAATCTTAAGTCTGTGGAGTCAAAACTGCAGGAGGAGTGCGTTAAAGTACGAGGCCTGGAAAAATGCACCTGTGGCGGAAAAAATGCACCTGTGATCCAAGATGGCCGACTTCCTGTTGGACTTAGGGTATGGGTCCAAGAGGCTTTTTTGTGCGTCTGGTCATGATATATATGATTCCTAAATTTCGTTCATGTACGTGCATGTAGAAGGCGGGGCTTCAACTTTTAATGTTCTAGGGGGCGCTGTAGAGTCATTTTGGCACTTAAAAGGTTGCGGTTATACCAAAAAATAATATTCGTGAGTCTTGATGAGTGTGTCCAATTTGGTGAGTTTTAGAGCTTGTCAGTACATGCTAAGTGGGAAAAGGCATTAGGGGGCGCTACTGAGCTGTTGGGGCAAAATATTGGGCAAATGTGGTATCAGATGAAAGAGCTCATGATTTGAAACCTACGTGGCAGGTTTCATGATTCTGTGAACATCATAAAGTCCTCAAAGCGGTGTTCGAAAAATGAAAATCAGTGCACGCCACGCCGCGTGGTCAACTTCCTGTTTGGTAAAAAAATTCCACAAAATTAATTTCCCAATGATCCGATAAGACCTATGACATATTTAAATTTCATGGCGATCCGAGAGGATTTGTGGTCACATGACCCGACGTTAGGGGGCGCTAGTGAGTCCCCTTACCACGCTTGCGTCCAATCACATTGAATTAAATAAATTTTCACCAGCTGCGACGTGTGTGCAGAATTTCATGAGTTTTCATGTATGTTCAGGCCACCAAAAATGCGATTCATTACACGGCATAAGAGCGTGCTTAATAATAATAATAAGAATCCTGGCAAAAGCAATAGGTCCCTCACTGACTTGTCAGTGCTCGGGCCCTAATTAAAACTGCAAGCAGTGTCGAAGGGCCCTCGCATATCCACGCACGTCGGACTGTGGCGCAGTCGGAGGGCGCGCAGGTAGAGGTCTTCTTACGCAGGAACGTCAGTGCTTGTCGCAGTCGCAGGGCATTGACAGCAGCCATGTAAAGGTCTTTGCTCCTGCTGCTTCAATGGAACATTGTGTGAAGGGGGGTTAATGTCTCCACTAGATGGCACACCAAGACCAGAAATGAAAGGGGATAAGGTATTCATATAATGGTTAAACTTTGAAATCTTCCAGTGGGCGCTGTGGAGTCATTTTCTCACTTAAAAATCCCAAACTTTGTCAGTAGGCAATATGTGTGACTGTTGACGTATGTGTACAATTTGGTGATTCTGTGAAGACGGGAAAGTCCTCTAAAGGCAGAGGGAAAAATGGAAAATTGACGCAGGAAATGCACAATAACTCACTTCCTGTAAGAGCGAAAATTTTGAAAAAAATAATTTGGGGGTTTACCCAGGAGTGCTATGAGTCCTGTAAATTTCACGAAGATCAGACAAAGTTTGTGGTCACATGACCTGCTGTTAGGGGGCGCTATGGAGACCCCTTGCCACATCCACCCCCAATGATGTTGAAATTGAAACGGCTTGAACAGGTGTGACATTTTACGCACTGCATGTATAAACATCCGACAAAGTATTGAGGAGTTATAAGGAGTTGTTTGTTTATACAAACAAACGACTGCCACGCCCACCTGGTATAACGTAGGGAAAATCTGTTATCAAGTTTACATCATCAAGTTCTGAGGATGATACAGTTGTAATCTGAAGTCACTGCAGTTAAAACTGCAGGAGGAGTGCGTTATAGTACGAGGGCTGGAAATGGGGAAAATGGCGGCAAAAATGCACCTGTGATCCAAGATGGCCGACTTCCTGTTGGATTTAGGGTATGGGTCCAAGAGGCTTTTTTGTGCGTCTGGTCATGATATATATGAATCCTAAATTTCGTTCATGTACGTGCATGTAGAAGGCGGGGCTTCAACTTTTAATGTTCTAGGGGGCGCTGTAGAGTCATTTTGCCACTTAAAAGGTTGCGGTTATACCAAAAAATAATATTCGTGAGTCTTGACAAGTGTGTCCAATTTGGTGAGTTTGAGAGCTTGTCAGTACATCCTAGGTGGGAAAAGGCATTAGGGGGCGCTACTGAGCTGTTGGGGCAAAATATTGGGCAAATGTGGTATCAGATGAAAGAGCTCATGATTTGAAACCTACGTGGTAGGTTTCATGATTCTGTGAACATCATAAAGTCCTCAAAGCGGTATTCGAAAAATTAAAATCGGTGCACGCCACGCCGCGTGCACAACTTCCTGTTTGGTAAAAAACTTCCACAAAATTAATATCTGCATGATCCGATGACAGCTGTAACATATTTAAATTTCATGCTGATCCGAGAGTATTTGTGGACACATGACCCGACGTTAGGGGGCGCTAGCGAGTCCCCTTACCACGCTTGCGTCCAATCACGTTGAATTAAATAAATTTACACCAGCTGCGACGTGTGTGCAGAATTTCATGAGTTTTCATGCATGTTCAGGCCACCAAAAATGCAATTCATTGTGCGTCTCTTGAATAATAATAATAATTAAAACTGCAAGCAGTGTCGAAGGGCCCTCGCACCCCCCCGTTTACCCCCCCAATTGTAACGCCGTACGTGCACGTCGGTGCGTGCGGCGGTCGCAGGGCTGTCAAAACTGGCATGTAGATGTCTTTGCTCCTGTGCCTTTAATTGAACATTGTGTGCAGCTGATAATGTCTCCACTAGATGGCAGTCTAAGACCACAAATGAGTCTGAGTGACTTCTAAGCAATAAGGAATGTGGGTGAAGGGTCAAAAAATCATTAAGATTGAGCATTTTTGCCTAGATGGCCGACTTCCTGTTGGACTTAAGCTATGGCTCCAAGAGGCTTTTTTGTGCGTCTTTACACGATACATGTGTTTCCCGAATTTGGTTTGTTTACGTCAATCTGAGTGGAGGGGCTTGATTTTTTAAATTTTCTAGGGGGCGCTATTAATCAATTTTTGCGTCGGCCATTTCCCCGCTCCTTAAAATATCAAAGTGTTCTCCGGATCGGACATGATTGCAAGTTTTGGTGAGTTTTGGGGCATGTTTAGGCTGTCAAAAAGGCGTACAACTATAATAATAATAAAAATTATCCAGATTGAAAATTTTAGCCTGGATGGCCGACTTCCTGTTGGACTTAGGGTATGGGTCCAAGAGGCTTTTTTGTGCGTCTGGACATAATACATAGGCCTTGTCGATTTCATTTTTCTATGTCAATGTGGAAGGCGGGGCTTAAACTTTGAAATCTTCAAGGGGGCGCTGTGGAGTCATCTTCTCACTTAAAAATCCCAAACTTTGTCAGTAGTCAATCTGTGTGAATGTTGACGTATGTGTTCAATTTGGTGAGTGTAGGAGTTTGTGAAAATGTACAAAATGGATAAAGGCATTAGGGGGCGCTATTGAGCTGTTGTGCCACGCCCAGGGGCAGTTATGGTCTCAAATTAAAGTGTTCCTGAGTGTGAACCTATGTGGGCAATTTGGTGATTCTGTGAAGACGGGAAAGTCCTTTAAACGCTGTTGGAAAAATGGTAAATTGACGCAGGAAATGCACAATAACCGACTTCCTGTTAGAGCAAAAATTTAGAAAAAATTAATTTGGGGGTTTACCCATAAGTGCTATGAGTCCTGTAAATTTCACGAAGATCAGACAACGTTTTTGGTCACATGACCTGCTGTTAGGGGGCGCTATGGACACCCCTTGCCACACCCACCCCCAATGATGTTGAAATTGAAACGGCGTTACCAGGTGTGACATTTTACGCAGTGCATGTATTAACATCCGACAATGTATGGAGGAGTTATAAGGAGTTGTTTGTTTATACAAACAAACAACAGCCACGCCCACCTGGTATAACGTAGGAAAAATCTGTTGTCAAGTTTACATCATCAAGGTCTGATGATGATACAATGCGAATCTTAAGTCTGTGGAGTCAAAACTGCAGGAGGAGTGCGTTAAAGTACGAGGCCTGGAAAAATGCACCTGTGGCGGAAAAAATGCACCTGTGATCCAAGATGGCCGACTTCCTGTTGGACTTAGGGTATGGGTCCAAGAGGCTTTTTTGTGCGTCTGGTCATGATATATATGAATCCTAAATTCCGTTCATGTACGTGCATGTAGAAGGCGGGGCTTCAACTTTTAATGTTCTAGGGGGCGCTGTAGAGTCATTTTGGCACTTAAAAGGTTGCGGTTATACCAAAAAATAATATTCATGAGTCTTGATGAGTGTGTCCAATTTGGTGAGTTTTAGAGCTTGTCAGTACATGCTAAGTGGGAAAAGGCATTAGGGGGCGCTACTGAGCTGTTGGGGCAAAATATTGGGCAAATGTGGTATCAGATGAAAGAGCTCATGATTTGAAACCTACGTGGCAGGTTTCATGATTCTGTGAACATCATAAAGTCCTCAAAGCGGTGTTCGAAAAATGAAAATCAGTGCACGCCACGCCGCGTGGTCAACTTCCTGTTTGGTAAAAAAATTCCACAAAATTAATTTCCCAATGATCCGATAAGACCTATGACATATTTAAATTTCATGGCGATCCGAGAGGATTTGTGGTCACATGACCCGACGTTAGGGGGCGCTAGCGAGTCCCCTTACCACGCTTGCGTCCAATCACATTGAATTAAATAAATTTTCACCAGCTGCGACGTGTGTGCAGAATTTCATGAGTTTTCATGTATGTTCAGGCCACCAAAAATGCGATTCATTACACGGCATAAGAGCGTGCTTAATAATAATTAAAACTGCAAGCAGTGTCGAAGGGCCCTCGCATATCCACGCACGTCGGACTGTGGCGCAGTCGGAGGGCGCGCAGGTAGAGGTCTTCTTACGCAGGAACGTCAGTGCTTGTCGCAGTCGCAGGGCATTGACAGCAGCCATGTAAAGGTCTTTGCTCCTGCTGCTTCAATGGAACATTGTGTGAAGGGGGGTTAATGTCTCCACTAGATGGCAGACCAAGACCAGAAATGAAAGGGGATAAGGTATTCATATAATGGTTAAACTTTGAAATCTTCCAGGGGGCGCTGTGGAGTCATTTTCTCACTTAAAAATCCCAAACTTTGTCAGTAGGCAATATGTGTGACTGTTGACGTATGTGTACAATTTGGTGATTCTGTGAAGACGGGAAAGTCCTTTAAACGCTGTTGGAAAAATGGTAAATTGACGCAGGAAATGCAAAATAACTCACTTCCTGTTTGAGCGAAAAATTTGAAAAAATTAATTTGGGGGTTTACCCATAAGTGCTATGAGTCCTGTAAATTTCACGAAGATCAGACAACGTTTTTGGTCACATGACCTGCTGTTAGGGCGCGCTATGGAGACCCCTTGCCACACCCACCCCCAATGATGTTGAAATTGAAATGGCGTTACCAGGTGTGACATTTTACGCAGTGCATGTATTAACATCCGACAATGTATGGAAGAGTTATAAGGAGTTGTTTGTTTATACAAACAAACAACAGCCACGCCCACCTGGTATAACGTAGGAAAAATCTGTCATCAAGTTTACATAATCAAGGCCTGAGGATGATATAGTTCCAATCTGAAGTCTGTGGAGTCAAAACTGCAGGAGGAGTGCGTTAAAGTACGAGGCCTGGAAAAATGCACCTGTGGCGGAAAAAATGCACCTGTGATCCAAGATGGCCGACTTCCTGTTGGACTTAGGGTATGGGTCCAAGAGGCTTTTTTGTGCGTCTGGTCATGATATATATGAATCCTAAATTCCGTTCATGTACGTGCATGTAGAAGGCGGGGCTTCAACTTTTAATGTTCTAGGGGGCGCTGTAGAGTCATTTTGGCACTTAAAAGGTTGCGGTTATACCAAAAAATAATATTCATGAGTCTTGATGAGTGTGTCCAATTTGGTGAGTTTTAGAGCTTGTCAGTACATGCTAAGTGGGAAAAGGCATTAGGGGGCGCTACTGAGCTGTTGGGGCAAAATATTGGGCAAATGTGGTATCAGATGAAAGAGCTCATGATTTGAAACCTACGTGGCAGGTTTCATGATTCTGTGAACATCATAAAGTCCTCAAAGCGGTGTTCGAAATTGTGAAAATCGGTGCACGCCACGCCGCGTGGTCAACTTCCTGTTTGGTAAAAAAATTCCACAAAATTAATTTCCCAATGATCCGATGAGAGCTGTAACATATTTAAATTTCATGCCGATCCGAGAGGATTTGTGGTCACATGACCCGACGTTAGGGGGCGCTAGCGAGTCCCCTTACCACGCTTGCGTCCAATCACGTTAAATTAAATAAATTTTCACCAGCTGCGACGTGTGTGCAGAATTTCATGAGTTTTCATTTATGTTCAAGCCGCCAAAAATGCGATTCATGACACGGCATAAGAACGTGAATAATAATAATAATAATAATAATAATAATAAGAATCCTGGCAAAAGCAATAGGTCCCTCACTGACTTGTCAGTGCTCGGGCCCTAATAATAAGAATCCTGGCAAAAGCAATAGGTCCCTCACTGACTTGTCAGTGCTCGGGCCCTAATAATAATTAAAACTGCAAGCAGTGTCGAAGGGCCCTCGCACATCCACGCACGTCGGACTGTGGCGCAGTCGGAGGGCGCGCAGGTAGGTCTTCATACGCAGGAACGTCAGTGCTTGTCGCAGTCGCAGGGCATTGACAGCAGCCATGTAAAGGTCTTTGCTCCTGCTGCTTCAATGGAACATTGTGTGATGGGGTTAATGTCTCCACTAGATGGCAAACCAAGAGCAGAAATGAAACGGGATAAGGTATTCATATAATGGTTAAACTTTGAAATCTTCCAGGGGGCGCTGTGGAGTCATTTTCTCACTTAAAAATCCCAAACTTTGTCAGTAGGCAATATGTGTGACTGTTGACGTATGTGTACAATTTGGTGATTCTGTGAAGACGGGAAAGTCCTCTAAACGCAGAGGGAAAAAGGGAAAATTGACGCAGGAAATGCACAATAACTCACTTCCTGTTAGAGCGAAAATTTTGAAAAAAATAATTTGGGGGTTTACCCATGAGTGCTATGAGTCCTGTAAATTTCACGAAGATCAGACAAAGTTTTTGGTCACATGACCTGCTGTTAGGGGGCGCTATGGAGACCCCTTGCCACATCCACCCCCAATGATGTTGAAATTGAAACGGCGTCACCAAGTGTGACATTTTACGCAGTGCATGTATAAACATCCGACAATGTATTGAGGAGTTATAAGGAGTTGTTTGTTTATACAAACAAACGACTGCCACGCCCACCTGGTATAACGTAGGTAAAATCTGTCATCAAGTTTACATAATCAAGGTCTGAGGATGATACAGTTCGAATCTGAAGTCTGTGGAGTCAAAACTGCAGGAGGAGTTCGTTAAAGTAGGAGGCCTGGAAATGGGGAAAATGGCGGCAAAAATGCACCTGTGATCCAAGATGGCCGACTTCTTGTTGGACTTAGGGTATAGGTCCAAGAGGCTTTTTTGTGCGTCTGGTCATGATATATATGAATCCTAAATTTCGTTCATGTACATGCATGTAGAAGGCGGGGCTTCAAATTTTAATGTTCTAGGGGGCGCTGTAGAGTCATTTTGGTACTTAAAAGGTTGCGGTTATACCAAAAAATTATATTCGTGAGTATTGATGAGTGTGTCCAATTTGGTGAGTTTTAGAGCTTGTCAGTACATCCTAAGTGGGAAAAGGCATTAGGGGGCGCTACTGAGCTGTTGGGGCAAAATATTGGGCAAATGTGGTATCAGATGAAAGAGCTCATGATTTGAAACCTACGTGGCAGGTTTCATGATTCTGTGAACATCATAAAGTCCTCAAAGCGGTGTTCGAAAAATGAAAATCGGTGCACGCCACGCCGAGTGGGCGACTTCCTGTTTGGTAAAAAAATTCCACAAAATTAATTTCCCAATGATCCGATGAGACCTATGATATATTTAAATTTCATGCAGATCCGAGAGGATTTGTGGTCACATGACCCGACGTGTGGGGGCGCTAGCGAGTCCCCTTACCACGCTTGCGTCCAATCACGTTACATTAAAGACATGTTCACCAGCTGCGACGTGTGTGCAGAATTTCATGAGTTTTCATGCATGTTAAGGCCACCAAAAATGCGCGGCATAAGAACGTGAAAAATAATAATAATTAAAACTGCAAGCAGTGTCGAAGGGCCCTCGCACCCCCCCGGTTTCCCCCCAACTGTAACGCCGTACATGCACGTCGGTGCGTGCGGCAGTCGCAGGGCTGTCAAAACTGGCATGTAGATGTCTTTGCTCCTGTGCCTTTAAGTGAACATTGTGTGATGGGGTTAATGTCTCCACTAGATGGCAAACTAAGACCACAAATGAGTCTGGGTGACTTCTCAGCACAAAGGAATGTGGGTGAAGGGTCAAAAAAGCATCAAGATTGAGCATTTTGCCTGGATGGCCGACTTCCTGTTGGACTTAGGCTATGGGTCCAAGAGGCTTTTTTGTGCGTCTTTACACGATACATGTGTTTCCCGAATTTGGTTTGTCTACGTCAATCTGAGTGGAGGGGCTTGAATTTTTAAATTTTCTAGGGGGCGCTATTAATCAATTTTTGCGTCGGCCATTTCCCCTCTCCTTAAAATATCAAAGTTTTCTCCGGATCGGACATGATTGCAAGTTTTGGTGAGTTTTGGGGCATGTTTAGGCTGTCAAAAAGGCGTACAACTATAATAATAATAAAAATCATCCAGATTGAAAATTTTTGCCTGGATGGCCGACTTCCTGTTGGACTTAGGGTATGGGTCCAAGAGGCTTTTTTGTGCGTCTGGACATAATACATAGACCTTGTCGATTTCATTTCTCTATGTCAATGTGGAAGGCGGGGCTTAAACTTTGAAATCTTCCAGGGGGCGCTGTGGAGTCATCTTCTCACTTAAAAATCCCAAACTTTGTCAGTAGTCAATATGTGTGACTGTTGACGTATGTGTACAATTTGGTGAGTGTAGGAGTTTGTGAAAATGTACAAAATGGATAAAGGCATTAGGGGGCGCTATTGAGCTGTTGTGCCACGCCCAGGGGCACTTATGGTCTCAAATTAAAGTGCTCCTGAGTGTGAACCTATGTGGGCAATTTGGTGATTCTGTGAAGACGGGAAAGTCCTCTAAACGCAGAGGGAAAAACGGAAAATTGACGCAGGAAATGCACAATAACTCACTTCCTGTTAGAGCGAAAAATTTGAAAAAAATAATTTGAGGGTTTACCCATGAGTGCTATGAGTCCTGTAAATTTCACAAAGATCAGACAAAGTTTGTGGTCACATGACCTGCTGTTAGGGGGCGCTATGGAGACCCCTTGCCACATCCACCCCCAATGATGTTGAAATTGAAACGGCGTCACCAGGTGTGACATTTTACGCAGTGCATGTATAAACATCCGACAATGTATGGAGGAGTTATAAGGAGTTGTTTGTTTATACAAACAAACGACTGCCACGCCCACCTGGTATAACGTAGGAAAAATCTGTCATCAAGTTTACATCATCAAGGTCTGAGGATGATACAATGCGAATCTTAAGTCTGTGGAGTCAAAACTGCAGGAGGAGTTCGTTAAAGTGCAAGGCCTGGAAATGGGGAAAATGGCGGAAAAAATGCACCTGTGATCCAAGATGGCCGACTTCCTGTTGGACTTAGGGTATGGGTCCAAGAGGCTTTATTGTGCGTCTGGTCATGATATATATGAATCCTAAATTTCGTTCATGTACGTGCATGTAGAAGGCGGGGCTTCAACTTTTAATGTTCTAGGGGGCGCTGTAGAGTCATTTTGCAACTTAAAAGGTTGCGGTTATATCAAAAAATAATATTCGTGAGTCTTGATGAGTGTGTCCAATTTGGTGAGTTTTAGAGCTTGTCAGTACATGCTAAGTGGGAAAAGGCATTAGGGGGCGCTACTGAGCTGTTGGGGCAAAATATTGGGCAAATGTGGTATCAGATGAAAGAGCTCATGATTTGAAACCTACGTGGCAGGTTTCATGATTCTGTGAACATCATAAAGTCCTCAAAGCGGTGTTCGAAAAATGAAAATCGGTGCACGCCACGCCGCGTGGGCGACTTCCTGTTTGGTAAAAAAATTCCACAAAATTAATTTCCCAATGATCCAATGAGAGCTGTAACATATTTAAATTTCATGGCTATCCGAGAGGATTTGTGGTCACATGACCCGACGTTAGGGGGCGCTAGCGAGTCCCCTTACCACGCTTGCGTCCAATCACATTGAATTAAATAAATTTTCACCAGCTGCGACGTGTGTGCAGAATTTCATGAGTTTTCATTTATGCTCAAGCCGCCAAAAATGCGATTCATTACACGGCATAAGAACGTGAATAATAATAATAAGAATCCTGGCAAAAGCAATAGGTCCCTCACTGACTTGTCAGTGCTCGGGCCCTAATAAGAATCTTGGCAAAAGCAATAGGTCCCTCACTGACTTGTCAGTGCTCGGGCCCTAATTAAAACTGCAAGCAGTGTCGAAGGGCCCTCGCGCATCCACGCACGTCGGACTGTGGCGCAGTCGGAGGGCGCGCAGGTAGAGGTCTTCTTACGCAGGAACGTCAGTGCTTGTCGCAGTCGCAGGGCATTGACAGCAGCCATGTAAAGGTCTTTGCTCCTGCTGCTTCAATGGAACATTGTGTGAAGGGGCGTTAATGTCTCCACTAGATGGCACACCAAGACCAGAAATGAAAGGGGATAAGGTATTCATATAATGGTTAAACTTTGAAATCTTCCAGGGGGCGCTGTGGAGTCATTTTCTCACTTAAAAATCCCAAACTTTGTCAGTAGGCAATATGTGTGACTGTTGACGTATGTGTACAATTTGGTGATTCTGTGAAGACGGGAAAGTCCTCTAAAGGCAGAGGGAAAAATGGAAAATTGACGCAGGAAATGCACAATAACTCACTTCCTGTAAGAGCGAAAATTTTGAAAAAAATAATTTGGGGGTTTACCCATGAGTGCTATGAGTCCTGTAAATTTCACGAAGATCAGACAAAGTTTGTGGTCACATGACCTGCTGTTAGGGGGCGCTATGGAGACCCCTTGCCACACCCACCCCCAATGATGTTGAAATTGAAACGGCGTCACCAAGTGTGACATTTCACGCACTGCATGTATAAACATCCGACAATGTATGGAGGAGTTATAAGGAGTTGTTTGTTTATACAAACAAACGACTGCCACGCCCACCTGGTATAACGTAGGTAAAATCTGTCATCAAGTTTACATCATCAAGGTCTGAGGATGATACAGTTCGAATCTGAAGTCTCTGGAGTCTAAACTGCAGGAGGAGTGCGTTAAAGTACGAGGGCTGAAAAAATGCACCTGTGGCAGAAAAAATGCACCTGTGATCCAAGATGGCCGACTTCCTGTTGGACTTAGGGTATGGGTCCAAGAGGCTTTTTTGTGCGTCTGGTCATGATATATATGAATCCTAAATTTCGTGCATGTACGTGCATGTAGAAGGCGGGGCTTCAACTTTTAATGTTCTAGGGGGCGCTGTAGAGTCATTTTGGCACTTAAAAGGTTGCGGTTATACCAAAAAATAATATTCATGAGTCTTGATGAGTGTGTCTAATTTGGTGAGTTTTAGAGCTTGTCAGTACATGCTAAGTGGGAAAAGGCATTAGGGGGCGCTACTGAGCTGTTGGGGCAAAATATTGGGCAAATGTGGTATCAGATGAAAGAGCTCATGATTTGAAACCTACGTGGCAGGTTTCATGATTCTGTGAACATCATAAAGTCCTCAAAGCGGTGTTCGAAATTGTGAAAATCGGTGCACGCCACGCCGCGTGGTCAACTTCCTGTTTGGTAAAAAAATTCCACAAAATTAATTTCCGCATGATCCGATGAGAGCTGTAACATATTTAAATTTCATGCCGATCAGAGAAGATTTGTGGTCACATGACCCGACGTTAGGGGGCGCTAGCGAGTCCCCTTACCACGCTTGCGTCCAATCACGTTGAATTAAATAAATTTACACAAGCTGCGACGTATGTGCAGAATTTCATGAGTTTTCATTTATGTTCAAGCCGCCAAAAATGCGATTCATTACGCGGCACTTGAATAATAATAATAATTAAAACTGCAAGCAGTGTCGAAGGGCCCTCGCACCCCCCCGGTTTCCCCCCAACTGTAACGCCGTACATGCACGTCGGTGCGTGCGGCAGTCGCAGGGCTGTCAAAACTGGCATGTAGATGTCTTTGCTCCTGTGCCTTTAAGTGAACATTGTGTGATGGGGTTAATGTCTCCACTAGATGGCAAACTAAGACCACAAATGAGTCTGGGTGACTTCTCAGCACAAAGGAATGTGGGTGAAGGGTCAAAAAAGCATCAAGATTGAGCATTTTGCCTGGATGGCCGACTTCCTGTTGGACTTAGGCTATGGGTCCAAGAGGCTTTTTTGTGCGTCTTTACACGATACATGTGTTTCCCGAATTTGGTTTGTCTACGTCAATCTGAGTGGAGGGGCTTGAATTTTTAAATTTTCTAGGGGGCGCTATTAATCAATTTTTGCGTCGGCCATTTCCCCTCTCCTTAAAATATCAAAGTTTTCTCCGGATCGGACATGATTGCAAGTTTTGGTGAGTTTTGGGGCATGTTTAGGCTGTCAAAAAGGCGTACAACTATAATAATAATAAAAATCATCCAGATTGAAAATTTTTGCCTGGATGGCCGACTTCCTGTTGGACTTAGGGTATGGGTCCAAGAGGCTTTTTTGTGCGTCTGGACATAATACATAGACCTTGTCGATTTCATTTCTCTATGTCAATGTGGAAGGCGGGGCTTAAACTTTGAAATCTTCCAGGGGGCGCTGTGGAGTCATCTTCTCACTTAAAAATCCCAAACTTTGTCAGTAGTCAATATGTGTGACTGTTGACGTATGTGTACAATTTGGTGAGTGTAGGAGTTTGTGAAAATGTACAAAATGGATAAAGGCATTAGGGGGCGCTATTGAGCTGTTGTGCCACGCCCAGGGGCACTTATGGTCTCAAATTAAAGTGCTCCTGAGTGTGAACCTATGTGGGCAATTTGGTGATTCTGTGAAGACGGGAAAGTCCTCTAAACGCAGAGGGAAAAACGGAAAATTGACGCAGGAAATGCACAATAACTCACTTCCTGTTAGAGCGAAAAATTTGAAAAAAATAATTTGAGGGTTTACCCATGAGTGCTATGAGTCCTGTAAATTTCACAAAGATCAGACAAAGTTTGTGGTCACATGACCTGCTGTTAGGGGGCGCTATGGAGACCCCTTGCCACATCCACCCCCAATGATGTTGAAATTGAAACGGCGTCACCAGGTGTGACATTTTACGCAGTGCATGTATAAACATCCGACAATGTATGGAGGAGTTATAAGGAGTTGTTTGTTTATACAAACAAACGACTGCCACGCCCACCTGGTATAACGTAGGAAAAATCTGTCATCAAGTTTACATCATCAAGGTCTGAGGATGATACAATGCGAATCTTAAGTCTGTGGAGTCAAAACTGCAGGAGGAGTTCGTTAAAGTGCAAGGCCTGGAAATGGGGAAAATGGCGGAAAAAATGCACCTGTGATCCAAGATGGCCGACTTCCTGTTGGACTTAGGGTATGGGTCCAAGAGGCTTTATTGTGCGTCTGGTCATGATATATATGAATCCTAAATTTCGTTCATGTACGTGCATGTAGAAGGCGGGGCTTCAACTTTTAATGTTCTAGGGGGCGCTGTAGAGTCATTTTGCAACTTAAAAGGTTGCGGTTATATCAAAAAATAATATTCGTGAGTCTTGATGAGTGTGTCCAATTTGGTGAGTTTTAGAGCTTGTCAGTACATGCTAAGTGGGAAAAGGCATTAGGGGGCGCTACTGAGCTGTTGGGGCAAAATATTGGGCAAATGTGGTATCAGATGAAAGAGCTCATGATTTGAAACCTACGTGGCAGGTTTCATGATTCTGTGAACATCATAAAGTCCTCAAAGCGGTGTTCGAAAAATGAAAATCGGTGCACGCCACGCCGCGTGGGCGACTTCCTGTTTGGTAAAAAAATTCCACAAAATTAATTTCCCAATGATCCAATGAGAGCTGTAACATATTTAAATTTCATGGCTATCCGAGAGGATTTGTGGTCACATGACCCGACGTTAGGGGGCGCTAGCGAGTCCCCTTACCACGCTTGCGTCCAATCACATTGAATTAAATAAATTTTCACCAGCTGCGACGTGTGTGCAGAATTTCATGAGTTTTCATTTATGTTCAAGCCGCCAAAAATGCGATTCATTACACGGCATAAGAACGTGAATAATAATAATAAGAATCCTGGCAAAAGCAATAGGTCCCTCACTGACTTGTCAGTGCTCGGGCCCTAATTAAAACTGCAAGCAGTGTCGAAGGGCCCTCGCACCCCCCCGTTTTCCCCCCAACTGTAACGCCGTACGTGCACGTCGGTGCGTGCGGCAGTCGCAGGGCTGTCAAAACTGGCATGTAGATGTCTTTGCTCCTGTGCCTTTAATTGAACATTGTGTGCAGCGGTTAATGTCTCCACTAGATGGCAAACTAAGACCAGAAATGAGTCTGGGTGACTTCTCAGCACAAAGGAATGTGGGTGAAGCGCCAAAAAAGCGTCAAGATTGAGCATTTTAGCCTGGATGGCCGACTTCCTGTTGGACTTAGGCTATGGGTCCAAGAGGCTTTTTAGTGTGTCTGGACATGATACATGTGTTCACCGAATTTCGTTTGTCTACGTCAATCTGAGTGGAGGGGCTTGATTTTTTAAATTTTCTAGGGGGCGCTATTAATCAATTTTTGCGTCGGCCATTTCCCCGCTCCTTAAAATATCAAAGTTTTCTCCGGATCGGACATGATTGCAAGTTTTGGTGAGTTTTGGGGCATGTTTAGGCTGTCAAAAAGGCGTACAACTATAATAATAATAAAAATGATCCAGATTGAACATTTTAGCCTGGATGGCCGACTTCCTGTTGGACTTAGGGTATGGGTCCAAGAGGCTTTTTTGTGCATCTGGACATAATACATAGGCCTTGTCGATTTCATTTTTCTATGTCAATGTGGAAGGCGGGGCTTAAACTTTGAAATCTTCCAGGGGGCGCTGTGGAGTCATCTTCTCACTTAAAAATCCCAAACTTTGTCAGTAGTCAATATGTGTGACTGTTGACGTATGTGTACAATTTGGTGAGTGTAGGAGTTTGTGAAAATGTACAAAATGGATAAAGGCATTAGGGGGCGCTATTGAGCTGTTGTGCCACGCCCAGAGGCAGTTATGGTCTCAAATTAAAGTGCGCCTGAGTGTGAACCTATGTGGGCAATTTGGTGATTCTGTGAAGACGGGAAAGTCCTCTAAACGCAGAGGGAAAAACGGAAAATTGACGCAGGAAATGCACAATAACTCACTTCCTGTTAGAGCGAAAAATTTGAAAAAAATAATTTGAGGGTTTACCCATGAGTGCTATGAGTCCTGTAAATTTCACGAAGATCAGACAAAGTTTGTGGTCACATGACCTGCTGTTAGGGGGCGCTATGGAGACCCCTTGCCACATCCACCCCCAATGATGTTGAAATTGAAACGGCGTCACCAGGTGTGACATTTTACGCAGTGCATGTATAAACATCCGACAATGTATGGAGGAGTTATAAGGAGTTGTTTGTTTATACAAACAAACGACTGCCACGCCCACCTGGTATAACGTAGGAAAAATCTGTCGTCAAGTTTACATCATCAAGGTCTGAGGATGATACAGTTCCAATCTGAAGTCTGTGGAGTCAAAACTGCAGGAGGAGTGCGTTAAAGTACGAGGGCTGGAAATGGGGAAAATGGCGGCAAAAATGCACCTGTGATCCAAGATGGCCGACTTCCTGTTGGACTTAGGGTATGTGTCCAAGAGGCTTTTTTGTGCGTCTGGTCATGATATATATGAATCCTAAATTTCGTTCATGTACGTGCATGTAGAAGGCGGGGCTTCAACTTTTAATGCTCTAGGGGGCGCTGTAGAGTCATATTGCCACTTAAAAGGCTGCGGTTATACAAAAAAATAATATTCGTGAGTCCTGATGAGTGTGTCCAATTTGGTGAGTTTTAGAGCTTGTCAGTACATGCTAAGTGGGAAAAGGCATTAGGGGGCGCTACTGAGCTGTTGGGGCAAAATATTGGGCAAATGTGGTATCAGATGAAAGAGCTCATGATTTGAAACCTACGTGGCATGTTTCATGATTCTGTGAACATCATAAAGTCCTCAAAGCGGTGTTCGAAAAATGAAAATCGGTGAACGCCACGCCGCGTGGGCGACTTCCTGTTAGGTAAAAAAATTCCACAAAATTAATTTTCTAATGATCCAATGAGACCTATGACATATGTAAATTTCATGCAGATCCGAGAAGATTTGTGGTCACATGACCCGACGTGTGGGGGCGCTAGCGAGTCCCCTTACCACGCTTGCGTCCAATCATGTTAAATTAAATAAATTTTCACCAGCTGCGACGTGTGTGCAGAATTTCATGAGTTTTCATGCATGTTCAGGCCACCAAAAATGCGATTCATTACACGGCATAAGAACGTGAAAAATAGGAATAATAAGAATCCTGGCAAAAGCAATAGGTCCCTCACTGACTTGTCAGTGCTCGGGCCCTAATTAAAACTGCAAGCAGTGTCGAAGGGCCCTCGCATATCCACGCACGTCGGACTGTGGCGCAGTCGGAGGGCGCGCAGGTAGAGGTCTTCTTACGCAGGAACGTCAGTGCTTGTCGCAGTCGCAGGGCATTGACAGCAGCCATGTAAAGGTCTTTGCTCCTGCTGCTTCAATGGAACATTGTGTGAAGGGGGGTTAATGTCTCCACTAGATGGCAGTCTAAGACCACAAATGAAAGGGGATAAGGTATTCATATAATGGTTAAACTTTGAAATCTTCCAGGGGGCGCTGTGGAGTCATTTTCTCACTTAAAAATCCCAAACTTTGTCAGTAGGCAATATGTGTGACTGTTGACGTATGTGTACAATTTGGTGATTCTGTGAAGACGGGAAAGTCCTCTAAAGGCAGAGGGAAAAATGGAAAATTGACACAGGAAATGCACAATAACTCACTTCCTGTAAGAGCGAAAATTTTGAAAAAAATAATTTGGGGGTTTACCCAGGAGTGCTATGAGTCCTGTAAATTTCACGAAGATCAGACAAAGTTTGTGGTCACATGACCTGCTGTTAGGGGGCGCTATGGAGACCCCTTGCCACATCCACCCCCAATGATGTTGAAATTGAAACGGCTTGAACAGGTGTGACATTTTACGCACTGCATGTATAAACATCCGACAAAGTATTGAGGAGTTATAAGGAGTTGTTTGTTTATACAAACAAACGACTGCCACGCCCACCTGGTATAACGTAGGGAAAATCTGTTATCAAGTTTACATCATCAAGGTCTGAGGATGATACAGTTCTAATCTGAAGTCACTGCAGTTAAAACTGCAGGAGGAGTGCGTTATAGTACGAGGGCTGGAAATGGGGAAAATGGCGGCAAAAATTCACCTGTGATCCAAGATGGCCGACTTCCTGTTGGACTTAGGGTATGGGTCCAAGAGGCTTTTTTGTGCGTCTGGTCATGATATATATGAATCCTAAATTTCGTTCATGTACGTGCATGTAGAAGGCGGGGCTTCAACTTTTAATGTTCTAGGGGGCGCTGTAGAGTCATTTTGCCACTTAAAAGGTTGCGGTTATACCAAAAAATAATATTCGTGAGTCTTGACAAGTGTGTCCAATTTGGTGAGTTTGAGAGCTTGTCAGTACATCCTAGGTGGGAAAAGGCATTAGGGGGCGCTACTGAGCTGTTGGGGCAAAATATTGGGCAAATGTGGTATCAGATGAAAGAGCTCATGATTTGAAACCTACGTGGTAGGTTTCATGATTCTGTGAACATCATAAAGTCCTCAAAGCGGTATTCGAAAAATGAAAATCGCTGCACGCCACGCCGCGTGCACAACTTCCTGTTTGGTAAAAAACTTCCACAAAATTAATATCTACATGATCCGATGACAGCTGTAACATACTTAAATTTCATGCTGATCCGAGAGTATTTTTGGACACATGACCCGACGTTAGGGGGCGCTAGCGAGTCCCCTTACCACGCTTGCGTCCAATCACGTTGAATTAAATAAATTTACACCAGCTGCGACGTGTGTGCAGAATTTCATGAGTTTTCATGCATGTTCAGGCCACGAAAAATGCAATTCATTATGCGTCTCTTGAATAATAATAATAATTAAAACTGCAAGCAGTGTCGAAGGGCCCTCGCACCCCCCCGTTTTCCCCCCAACTGTAACGCCGTACGTGCACGTCGGTGCGTGCGGCAGTCGCAGGGCTGTCAAAACTGGCATGTAGATGTCTTTGCTCCTGTGCCTTTAATTGAACATTGTGTGCAGCGGTTAATGTCTCCACTAGATGGCAAACTAAGACCAGAAATGAGTCTGGGTGACTTCTCAGCACAAAGGAATGTGGGTGAAGGGCCAAAAAAGCGTCAAGATTGAGCATTTTAGCCTGGATGGCCGACTTCCTGTTGGACTTAGGCTATGGGTCCAAGAGGCTTTTTAGTGTGTCTGGACATGATACATGTGTTCACCGAATTTCGTTTGTCTACGTCAATCTGAGTGGAGGGGCTTGATTTTTTAAATTTTCTAGGGGGCGCTATTAATCAATTTTTGCGTCGGCCATTTCCCCGCTCCTTAAAATATCAAAGTTTTCTCCGGATCGGACATGATTGCAAGTTTTGGTGAGTTTTGGGGCATGTTTAGGCTGTCAAAAAGGCGTACAACTATAATAATAATAAAAATGATCCAGATTGAACATGTTAGCCTGGATGGCCGACTTCCTGTTGGACTTAGGGTATGGGTCCAAGAGGCTTTTTTGTGCATCTGGACATAATACATAGGCCTTGTCGATTTCATTTTTCTATGTGAATGTGGAAGGCGGGGCTTAAACTTTGAAATCTTCCAGGGGGCGCTGTGGAGTCATCTTCTCACTTAAAAATCCCAAACTTTGTCAGTAGTCAATATGTGTGACTGTTGACGTATGTGTACAATTTGGTGAGTGTAGGAATTTGTGAAAATGTACAAAATGGATAAAGGCATTAGGGGGCGCTATTGAGCTGTTGTGCCACGCCCAGAGGCAGTTATGGTCTCAAATTAAAGTGCGCCTGAGTGTGAACCTATGTGGGCAATTTGGTGATTCTGTGAAGACGGGAAAGTCCTCTAAACGCAGAGGGAAAAACGGAAAATTGACGCAGGAAATGCACAATAACTCACTTCCTGTTAGAGCGAAAAATTTGAAAAAAATAATTTGAGGGTTTACCCATGAGTGCTATGAGTCCTGTAAATTTCACGAAGATCAGACAAAGTTTGTGGTCACATGACCTGCTGTTAGGGGGCGCTATGGAGACCCCTTGCCACATCCACCCCCAATGATGTTGAAATTGAAACGGCGTCACCAGGTGTGACATTTTACGCAGTGCATGTATAAACATCCGACAATGTATGGAGGAGTTATAAGGAGTTGTTTGTTTATACAAACAAACGACTGCCACGCCCACCTGGTATAACGTAGGAAAAATCTGTCGTCAGGTTTACATCATCAAGGTCTGAGGATGATACAGTTCCAATCTGAAGTCTGTGGAGTCAAAACTGCAGGAGGAGTGCGTTAAAGTACGAGGGCTGGAAATGGGGAAAATGGCGGCAAAAATGCACCTGTGATCCAAGATGGCCGACTTCCTGTTGGACTTAGGGTATGTGTCCAAGAGGCTTTTTTGTGCGTCTGGTCATGATATATATGAATCCTAAATTTCGTTCATGTACGTGCATGTAGAAGGCGGGGCTTCAACTTTTAATGCTGTAGGGGGCGCTGTAGAGTCATATTGCCACTTAAAAGGCTGCGGTTATACAAAAAAATAATATTTGTGAGTCCTGATGAGTGTGTCCAATTTGGTGAGTTTTAGAGCTTGTCAGTACATGCTAAGTGGGAAAAGGCATTAGGGGGCGCTACTGAGCTGTTGGGGCAAAATATTGGGCAAATGTGGTATCAGATGAAAGAGCTCATGATTTGAAACCTACGTGGCAGGTTGCATGATTCTGTGAACATCATAAAGTCCTCAAAGCGGTGTTCGAAAAATGAAAATCGGTGAACGCCACGCCGCGTGGGCGACTTCCTGTTAGGTAAAAAAATTCCACAAAATTAATTTTCCAATGATCCAATGAGACCTATGACATATGTAAATTTCATGCAGATCCGAGAAGATTTGTGGTCACATGACCCGACGTGTGGGGGCGCTAGCGAGTCCCCTTACCACGCTTGCGTCCAATCACGTTAAATTAAATAAATTTTCACCAGCTGCGACGTGTGTGCAGAATTTCATGAGTTTTCATGCATGTTCAGGCCACCAAAAATGCGATTCATTACACGGCATAAGAACGTGAAAAATAGGAATAATAAGAATCCTGGCAAAAGCAATAGGTCCCTCACTGACTTGTCAGTGCTCGGGCCCTAATAATAATTAAAACTGCAAGCAGTGTCGAAGGGCCCTCGCACCCCCCCGTTTACCCCCCCAACTGTAACGCCGTACGTGCACGTCGGTGCGTGCGGCAGTCGCAGGGCTGTCAAAACTGGCATGTAGATGTCTTTGCTCCTGTGCCTTTAATTGAACATTGTGTGCAGCTGTTAATGTCTCCACTAGATGGCAGTCTAAGACCACAAATGAGTCTGAGTGACTTCTAAGCAATAAGGACTGTGGGTGAAGGGTCAAAAAATCATTAAGATTGAGCATTTTTGCCTGGATGGCCGACTTCCTGTTGGACTTAGGCTATGGCTCCAAGAGGCTTTTTTGTGCGTCTTTACACGATACATGTGTTTCCCGAATTTGGTTTGTTTACGTCAATCTGAGTGGAGGGGCTTGATTTTTTAAATTTTCTAGGGGGCGCTATTAATCAATTTTTGCGTCGGCCATTTCCCCGCTCCTTAAAATATCAAAGTTTTCTCCGGATCGGACATGATTGCAAGTTTTGGTGAGTTTTGGGGCATGTTTAGGCTGTCAAAAAGGCGTACAACTATAATAATAATAAAAATTATCCAGATTGAACATTTTAGCCTGGATGGCCGACTTCCTGTTGGACTTAGGGTATGGGTCCAAGAGGCTTTTTTGTGCGTCTGGACATAATACATAGGCCTTGTCGATTTCATTTTTCTATGTCAATGTGGAAGGCGGGGCTTAAACTTTGAAATCTTCCAGGGGGCGCTGTGGAGTCATCTTCTCACTTAAAAATCCCAAACTTTGTCAGTAGTCAATATGTGTGACTGTTGACGTATGTGTACAATTTGGTGAGTGTAGGAGTTTGGGAAAATGTACAAAATGGATAAAGGCATTAGGGGGCGCTATTGAGCTGTTGTGCCACGCCCAGAGGCAGTTATGGTCTCAAATTAAATTGCGCCTGAGTGTGAACCTATGTGGGCAATTTGGTGATTCTGTGAAGATGGGATAGTCCTCTAAACGCAGAGGGAAAAACGGAAAATTGACGCAGGAAATGCACAATAACTCACTTCCTGTTAGAGCGAAAAATTTGAAAAAAATAATTTGAGGGTTTACCCATGAGTGCTATGAGTCCTGTAAATTTCACGAAGATCAGACAAAGTTTGTGGTCACATGACCTGCTGTTAGGGGGCGCTATGGAGACCCCTTGCCCCATCCACCCCCAATGATGTTGAAATTGAAACGGCGTCACCAGGTGTGACATTTTACGCAGTGCATGTATAAACATCCGACAATGTATGGAGGAGTTATAAGGAGTTGTTTGTTTATACAAACAAACGACTGCCACGCCCACCTGGTATAACGTAGGAAAAATCTGTCGTCAAGTTTACATCATCAACGTCTGAGGATGATATAGTTCCAATCTGAAGTCTGTGGAGTCAAAACTGCAGGAGGAGTTCGTTAAAGTGCAAGGCCTGGAAATGGGGAAAATGGCGGAAAAAATGCACCTGTGATCCAAGATGGCCGACTTCCTGTTGGACTTAGGGTATGGGTCCAAGAGGCTTTTTTGTGCGTCTGGTCATGCTATATATGAATCCTAAATTTCGTTCATGTACGTGCATGTAGAAGGCGGGGCTTCAACTTTTAATGTTCTAGGGGGCGCTGTAGAGTCATTTTGGCACTTAAAAGGTTGCGGTTATACCAAAAAATAATATTCATGAGTCTTGATGAGTGTGTCCAATTTGGTGAGTTTTAGAGCTTGTCAGTACATGCTAAGTGGGAAAAGGCATTAGGGGGCGCTACTGAGCTGTTGGGGCAAAATATTGGGCAAATGTGATATCAGATGAAAGAGCTCATGATTTGAAACCTACGTGGCAGGTTTCATGATTCTGTGAACATCATAAAGTCCTCAAAGCGTTGTTCGAAAAATGAAAATCGGTGCACGCCACGCCGCGTGGGCGACTTCCTGTTTGGTAAAAAAATTCCACAAAATTAATTTCCCAATGATCCGATGAGAGCTGTAACATATTTAAATTTCATGCCGATCCCAGAGGATTTGTGGTCACATGACCCGACGTTAGGGGGCGCTAGCGAGTCCCCTTACCACGCTTGCGTCCAATCACATTAAATTAAATAAATTTTCACCAACTGCGACGTGTGTGCAGAATTTCATGAGTTTTCATTTATGTTCAAGCCGCCAAAAATGCGATTCTTGACACGGCATAAGAACGTGAAAAATAATGAATAATTAAAACTGCAAGCAGTGTCGAAGGGCCCTCGCACATCCACGCACGTCGGACTGTGGCGCAGTCGGAGGGCGCGCAGGTAGGTCTTCATACGCAGGAACGTCAGTGCTTGTCGCAGTCGCAGGGCATTGACAGCAGCCATGTAAAGGTCTTTGCTCCTGCTGCTTCAATGGAACATTGTGTGAAGGGGGGTTAATGTCTCCACTAGATGGCAGACCAAGACCAGAAATGAAAGGGGATAAGGTATTCATATAATGGTGAAACTTTGAAATCTTCCAGGGGGCGCTGTGGAGTCATTTTCTCACTTAAAAATCCCAAACTTTGTCAGTAGGCAATATGTGTGACTGTTGACGTATGTGTACAATTTGGTGATTCTGTGAAGACGGGAAAGTCCTTTAAACGCTGTTGGAAAAATGGTAAATTGACGCAGGAAATGCAAAATAACTCACTTCCTGTTTGAGCGAAAAATTTGAAAAAATTAATTTGGGGGTTTACCCATAAGTGCTATGAGTCCTGTAAATTTCACGAAGATCAGACAACGTTTTTGGTCACATGACCTGCTGTTAGGGGGCGCTATGGAGACCCCTTGCCACACCCACCCCCAATGATGTTGAAATTGAAACGGCGTTACCAGGTGTGACATTTTACGCAGTGCATGTATTAACATCCGACAATGTATGGAAGAGTTATAAGGAGTTGTTTGTTTATACAAACAAACAACAGCCACGCCCACCTGGTATAACGTAGGAAAAATCTGTCATCAAGTTTACATAATCAAGGCCTGAGGATGATATAGTTCCAATCTGAAGTCTGTGGAGTCAAAACTGCAGGAGGAGTGCGTTAAAGTACGAGGCCTGGAAAAATGCACCTGTGGCGGAAAAAATGCACCTGTGATCCAAGATGGCCGACTTCCTGTTGGACTTAGGGTATGGGTCCAAGAGGCTTTTTTGTGCGTCTGGTCATGATATATATGAATCCTAAATTTCGTTCATGTACGTGCATGTAGAAGGCGGGGCTTCAACTTTTAATGTTCTAGGGGGCGCTGTAGAGTCATTTTGGCACTTAAAAGGTTGCGGTTATACCAAAAAATAATATTCATGAGTCTTGATGAGTGTGTCCAATTTGGTGAGTTTTAGAGCTTGTCAGTACATGCTAAGTGGGAAAAGGCATTAGGGGGCGCTACTGAGCTGTTGGGGCAAAATATTGGGCAAATGTGGTATCAGATGAAAGAGCTCATGATTTGAAACCTACGTGGCAGGTTTCATGATTGTGTGAACATCATAAAGTCCTCAAAGCGGTGTTCGAAATTGTGAAAATCGGTGCACGCCACGCCGCGTGGTCAACTTCCTGTTTGGTAAAAAAATTCCACAAAATTAATTTCCCAATGATCCGATGAGAGCTGTAACATATTTAAATTTCATGCCGATCCGAGAGGATTTGTGGTCACATGACCCGACGTTAGGGGGCGCTAGCGAGTCCCCTTACCACGCTTGCGTCCAATCACGTTAAATTAAATAAATTTTCACCAGCTGCGACGTGTGTGCAGAATTTCATGAGTTTTCATTTATGTTCAAGCCGCCAAAAATGCGATTCATGACACGGCATAAGAACGTGAATAATAATAATAATAATAATAATAATAATAAGAATCCTGGCAAAAGCAATAGGTCCCTCACTGACTTGTCAGTGCTCGGGCCCTAATAATAATAAGAATCCTGGCAAAAGCAATAGGTCCCTCACTGACTTGTCAGTGCTCGGGCCCTAATAATTCCGGCAATTACAATAGGTCCCTCACTGACTTGTCAGTGCTCGGGCCCTAATAATAATAATTAAAACTGCAAGCAGTGTCGAAGGGCCCTCGCATATCCACGCACGTCGGACTGTGGCGCAGTCGGAGGGCGCGCAGGTAGAGGTCTTCTTACGCAGGAACGTCAGTGCTTGTCGCAGTCGCAGGGCATTGACAGCAGCCATGTAAAGGTCTTTGCTCCTGCTGCTTCAATGGAACATTGTGTGAAGGGGGGTTAATGTCTCCACTAGATGGCAGTCTAAGACCACAAATGAAAGGGGATAAGGTATTCATATAATGGTTAAACTTTGAAATCTTCCAGGGGGCGCTGTGGAGTCATTTTCTCACTTAAAAATCCCAAAATTTGTCAGTAGGCAATATGTGTGACTGTTGACGTATGTGTACAATTTGGTGATTCTGTGAAGACGGGAAAGTCCTCTAAAGGCAGAGGGAAAAATGGAAAATTGACGCAGGAAATGCACAATAACTCACTTCCTGTAAGAGCGAAAATTTTGAAAAAAATAATTTGGGGGTTTACCCAGGAGTGCTATGAGTCCTGTAAATTTCATGAAGATCAGACAAAGTTTGTGGTCACATGACCTGCTGTTAGGGGGCGCTATGGAGACCCCTAACCACATCCACCCCCAATGATGTTGAAATTGAAACGGCTTGAACAGGTGTGACATTTTACGCGCTGCATGTATAAACATCCGACAAAGTATTGAGGAGTTATAAGGAGTTGTTTGTTTATACAAACAAACGACTGCCACGCCCACCTGGTATAACGTAGGTAAAATCTGTCATCAAGTTTACATCATCAAGGTCTGAGGATGATACAGTTCGAATCTGAAGTCTGTGGAGTCAAAACTGCAGGAGGAGTGTGTTAAAGTACGAGGGCTGAAAAAATGCACCTGTGGCAGAAAAAATGCACCTGTGATCCAAGATGGCCGACTTCCTGTTGGACTTAGGGTATGGGTCCAAGAGGCTTTTTTGTGCGTCTGGTCATGATATATATGAATCCTAAATTTCGTGCATGTACGTGCATGTAGAAGGCGGGGCTTCAACTTTTAATGTTCTAGGGGGCGCTGTAGAGTCATTTTGGCACTTAAAAAGTTGCGGTCATACCAAAAAATAATATTCGTGAGTCTTGATGAGTGTGTCCAATTTGGTGAGTTTTAGAGCTTGTCAGTACATGCTAAGTGGGAAAAGGCATTAGGGGGCGCTACTGAGCTGTTGGGGCAAAATATTGGGCAAATGTGGTATCAGATGAAAGATCCCATGATTTGAAACCTACGTGGCAGGTTTCATGATTCTGTGAACATCATAAAGTCCTCAAAGCGGTGTTCGAAAAATTAAAATCGGTGCACGCCACGCCGCGTGCACAACTTCCTGTTTGGTAAAAAAATTCCACAAAATTAATTTCCGCATGATCCGATGAGAGCTGTAACATAATTAAATTTCATGGCGATCCGAGAACATTTGTGGTCACATGACCAGACGTTAGGGGGCGCTAGCGAGTCCCCTTACCAAGCTTGCGTCCAATCACGTTGAATTAAATAAATTTACACCAGCTGCGACGTGTGTGCAGAATTTCATGAGTTTTCATTTATGTTCAAGCCGCCAAAAATGCGATTCATTACGCGGCACTTGAATAATAATAATAATTAAAACTGCAAGCAGTGTCGAAGGGCCCTCGCACCCCCCCGTTTACCCCCCCAATTGTAACGCCGTACGTGCACGTCGGTGCGTGCGGCGGTCGCAGGGCTGTCAAAACTGGCATGTAGATGTCTTTGCTCCTGTGCCTTTAATTGAACATTGTGTGCAGCTGTTAATGTCTCCACTAGATGGCAGTCTAAGACCACAAATGAGTCTGAGTGACTTCTAAGCAATAAGGAATGTGGGTGAAGGGTCAAAAAATCATTAAGATTGAGCATTTTTGCCTAGATGGCCGACTTCCTGTTGGACTTAGGCTATGGCTCCAAGAGGCTTTTTTGTGCGTCTTTACACGATACATGTGTTTCCCGAATTTGGTTTGTTTACGTCAATCTGAGTGGAGGGGCTTGATTTTTTAAATTTTCTAGGGGGCGCTATTAATCAATTTTTGCGTCGGCCATTTCCGCGCTCCTTAAAATATCAAAGTGTTCTCCGGATCGGACATGATTGCAAGTTTTGGTGAGTTTTGGGGCATGTTTAGGCTGTCAAAAAGGCGTACAACTATAATAATAATAAAAATTATCCAGATTGAAAATTTTAGCCTGGATGGCCGACTTCCTGTTGGACTTAGGGTATGGGTCCAAGAGGCTTTTTTGTGCGTCTGGACATAATACATAGGCCTTGTCGATTTCATTTTTCTATGTCAATGTGGAAGGCGGGGCTTAAACTTTGAAATCTTCAAGGGGGCGCTGTGGAGTCATCTTCTCACTTAAAAATCCCAAACTTTGTCAGTAGTCAATCTGTGTGAATGTTGACGTATGTGTTCAATTTGGTGAGTGTAGGAGTTTGTGAAAATGTACAAAATGGATAAAGGCATTAGGGGGCGCTATTGAGCTGTTGTGCCACGCCCAGGGGCAGTTATGGTCTCAAATTAAAGTGTTCCTGAGTGTGAACCTATGTGGGCAATTTGGTGATTCTGTGAAGATGGGAAAGTCCTTTAAACGCTGTTGGAAAAATGGTAAATTGACGCAGGAAATGCACAATAACCGACTTCCTGTTAGAGCAAAAATTTTGAAAAAATTAATTTGGGGGTTTACCCATAAGTGCTATGAGTCCTGTAAATTTCACGAAGATCAGACAACGTTTTTGGTCACATGACCTGCTGTTAGGGGGCGCTATGGAGACCCCTTGCCACATCCACCCCCAATGATGTTGAAATTGAAACGGCGTTACCAGGTGTGACATTTTACGCAGTGCATGTATTAACATCCGACAATGTATGGAGGAGTTATAAGGAGTTGTTTGTTTATACAAACAAACAACAGCCACGCCCACCTGGTATAACGTAGGAAAAATCTGTTGTCAAGTTTACATCATCAAGGTCTGATGATGATACAATGCGAATCTTAAGTCTGTGGAGTCAAAACTGCAGGAGGAGTGCGTTAAAGTACGAGGCCTGGAAAAATGCACCTGTGGCGGAAAAAATGCACCTGTGATCCAAGATGGCCGACTTCCTGTTGGACTTAGGGTATGGGTCCAAGAGGCTTTTTTGTGCGTCTGGTCATGATATATATGAATCCTAAATTTCGTTCATGTACGTGCATGTAGAAGGCGGGGCTTCAACTTTTAATGTTCTAGGGGGCGCTGTAGAGTCATTTTGGCACTAAAAAGGTTGCGGTTATACCAAAAAATAATATTCATGAGTCTTGATGAGTGTGTCCAATTTGGTGAGTTTTAGAGCTTGTCAGTACATGCTAAGTGGGAAAAGGCATTAGGGGGCGCTACTGAGCTGTTGGGGCAAAATATTGGGCAAATGTGGTATCAGATGAAAGAGCTCATGATTTGAAACCTACGTGGCAGGTTTCATGATTCTGTGAACATCATAAAGTCCTCAAAGCGGTGTTCGAAAAATGAAAATCAGTGCACGCCACGCCGCGTGGTCAACTTCCTGTTTGGTAAAAAAATTCCACAAAATTAATTTCCCAATGATCCGATAAGACCTATGACATATTTAAATTTCATGGCGATCCGAGAGGATTTGTGGTCACATGACCCGACATTAGGGGGCGCTAGCGAGTCCCCTTACCACGCTTGCGTCCAATCACATTGAATTAAATAAATTTTCACCAGCTGCGACGTGTGTGCAGAATTTCATGAGTTTTCATGTATGTTCAGGCCACCAAAAATGCGATTCATTACACGGCATAAGAGCGTGCTTAATAATAATAATAAGAATCCTGGCAAAAGCAATAGGTCCCTCACTGACTTGTCAGTGCTCGGGCCCTAATTAAAACTGCAAGCAGTGTCGAAGGGCCCTCGCACCCCCCCGTTTTCCCCCCAACTGTAACGCCGTACGTGCACGTCGGTGCGTGCGGCAGTCGCAGGGCTGTCAAAACTGGCATGTAGATGTCTTTGCTCCTGTGCCTTTAATTGAACATTGTGTGCAGCGGTTAATGTCTCCACTAGATGGCAAACTAAGACCAGAAATGAGTCTGGGTGACTTCTCAGCACAAAGGAATGTGGGTGAAGGGCCAAAAAAGCGTCAAGATTGAGCATTTTAGCCTGGATGGCCGACTTCCTGTTGGACTTAGGCTATGGGTCCAAGAGGCTTTTTAGTGTGTCTGGACATGATACATGTGTTCACCGAATTTCGTTTGTCTACGTCAATCTGAGTGGAGGGGCTTGATTTTTTCAATTTTCTAGGGGGCGCTATTAATCAATTTTTGCGTCGGCCATTTCCCCGCTCCTTAAAATATCAAAGTTTTCTCCGGATCGGACATGATTGCAAGTTTTGGTGAGTTTTGGGGCATGTTTAGGCTGTCAAAAAGGCGTACAACTATAATAATAATAAAAATGATCCAGATTGAACATTTTAGCCTGGATGGCCGACTTCCTGTTGGACTTAGGGTATGGGTCCAAGAGGCTTTTTTGTGCATCTGGACATAATACATAGGCCTTGTCGATTTCATTTTTCTATGTCAATGTGGAAGGCGGGGCTTAAACTTTGAAATCTTCCAGGGGGCGCTGTGGAGTCATCTTCTCACTTAAAAATCCCAAACTTTGTCAGTAGTCAATATGTGTGACTGTTGACGTATGTGTACAATTTGGTGAGTGTAGGAGTTTGTGAAAATGTACAAAATGGATAAAGGCATTAGGGGGCGCTATTGAGCTGTTGTGCCACGCCCAGAGGCAGTTATGGTCTCAAATTAAAGTGCGCCTGAGTGTGAACCTATGTGGGCAATTTGGTGATTCTGTGAAGACGGGAAAGTCCTCTAAACGCAGAGGGAAAAACGGAAAATTGACGCAGGAAATGCACAATAACTCACTTCCTGTTAGAGCGAAAAATTTGAAAAAAATAATTTGAGGGTTTACCCATGAGTGCTATGAGTCCTGTAAATTTCACGAAGATCAGACAAAGTTTGTGGTCACATGACCTGCTGTTAGGGGGCGCTATGGAGACCCCTTGCCACATCCACCCCCAATGATGTTGAAATTGAAACGGCGTCACCAGGTGTGACATTTTACGCAGTGCATGTATAAACATCCGACAATGTATGGAGGAGTTATAAGGAGTTGTTTGTTTATACAAACAAACGACTGCCACGCCCACCTGGTATAACGTAGGAAAAATCTGTCGTCAAGTTTACATCATCAAGGTCTGAGGATGATACAGTTCCAATCTGAAGTCTGTGGAGTCAAAACTGCAGGAGGAGTGCGTTAAAGTACGAGGGCTGGAAATGGGGAAAATGGCGGCAAAAATGCACCTGTGATCCAAGATGGCCGACTTCCTGTTGGACTTAGGGTATGTGTCCAAGAGGCTTTTTTGTGCGTCTGGTCATGATATATATGAATCCTAAATTTCGTTCATGTACGTGCATGTAGAAGGCGGGGCTTCAACTTTTAATGCTCTAGGGGGCGCTGTAGAGTCATATTGCCACTTAAAAGGCTGCGGTTATACAAAAAAATAATATTTGTGAGTCCTGATGAGTGTGTCCAATTTGGTGAGTTTTAGAGCTTGTCAGTACATGCTAAGTGGGAAAAGGCATTAGGGGGCGCTACTGAGCTGTTGGGGCAAAATATTGGGCAAATGTGGTATCAGATGAAAGAGCTCATGATTTGAAACCTACGTGGCAGGTTTCATGATTCTGTGAACATCATAAAGTCCTCAAAGCGGTGTTCGAAAAATGAAAATCGGTGAACGCCACGCCGCGTGGGCGACTTCCTGTTTGGTAAAAAAATTCCACAAAATTAATTTTCCAATGATCCAATGAGACCTATGACATATGTAAATTTCATGCAGATCCGAGAAGATTTGTGGTCACATGACCCGACGTGTGGGGGCGCTAGCGAGTCCCCTTACCACGCTTGCGTCCAATCACGTTAAATTAAATAAATTTTCACCAGCTGCGACGTGTGTGCAGAATTTCATGAGTTTTCATGCATGTTCAGGCCACCAAAAATGCGATTCATTACACGGCATAAGAACGTGAAAAATAATGAATTATAATAATAAGAATCCTGGCAAAAGCAATAGGTCCCTCACTGACTTGTCAGTGCTCGGGCCCTAATTAAAACTGCAAGCAGTGTCGAAGGGCCCTCGCATATCCACGCACGTCGGACTGTGGCGCAGTCGGAGGGCGCGCAGGTAGAGGTCTTCTTACGCAGGAACGTCAGTGCTTGTCGCAGTCGCAGGGCATTGACAGCAGCCATGTAAAGGTCTTTGCTCCTGCTGCTTCAATGGAACATTGTGTGAAGGGGGGTTAATGTCTCCACTAGATGGCAGTCTAAGACCACAAATGAAAGGGGATAAGGTATTCATATAATGGTTAAACTTTGAAATCTTCCAGGGGGCGCTGTGGAGTCATTTTCTCACTTAAAAATCCCAAAATTTGTCAGTAGGCAATATGTGTGACTGTTGACGTATGTGTACAATTTGGTGATTCTGTGAAGACGGGAAAGTCCTCTAAAGGCAGAGGGAAAAATGGAAAATTGACGCAGGAAATGCACAATAACTCACTTCCTGTAAGAGCGAAAATTTTGGAAAAAATAATTTGGGGGTTTACCCAGGAGTGCTATGAGTCCTGTAAATTTCATGAAGATCAGACAAAGTTTGTGGTCACATGACCTGCTGTTAGGGGGCGCTATGGAGACCCCTAACCACATCCACCCCCAATGATGTTGAAATTGAAACGGCTTGAACAGGTGTGACATTTTACGCGCTGCATGTATAAACATCCGACAAAGTATTGAGGAGTTATAAGGAGTTGTTTGTTTATACAAACAAACGACTGCCACGCCCACCTGGTATAACGTAGGTAAAATCTGTCATCAAGTTTACATCATCAAGGTCTGAGGATGATACAGTTCGAATCTGAAGTCTCTGGAGTCTAAACTGCAGGAGGAGTGCGTTAAAGTACGAGGGCTGAAAAAATGCACCTGTGGCAGAAAAAATGCACCTGTGATCCAAGATGGCCGACTTCCTGTTGGACTTAGGGTATGGGTCCAAGAGGCTTTTTTGTGCGTCTGGTCATGATATATATGAATCCTAAATTTCGTGCATGTACGTGCATGTAGAAGGCGGGGCTTCAACTTTTAATGTTCTAGGGGGCGCTGTAGAGTCATTTTGGCACTTAAAAAGTTGCGGTCATACCAAAAAATAATATTCGTGAGTCTTGATGAGTGTGTCCAATTTGGTGAGTTTTAGAGCTTGTCAGTACATGCTAAGTGGGAAAAGGCATTAGGGGGCGCTACTGAGCTGTTGGGGCAAAATATTGGGCAAATGTGGTATCAGATGAAAGATCTCATGATTTGAAACCTACGTGGCAGGTTTCATGATTCTGTGAACATCATAAAGTCCTCAAAGCGGTGTTCGAAAAATTAAAATCGGTGCACGCCACGCCGCGTGCACAACTTCCTGTTTGGTAAAAAAATTCCACAAAATTAATTTCCGCATGATCCGATGAGAGCTGTAACATAATTAAATTTCATGGCGATCCGAGAACATTTGTGGTCACATGACCAGACGTTAGGGGGCGCTAGCGAGTCCCCTTACCAAGCTTGCGTCCAATCACGTTGAATTAAATACATTTACACCAACTGCGACGTGTGTGCAGAATTTCATGAGTTTTCATTTATGTTCAAGCCGCCAAAAATGCGATTCATTACGCGGCACTTGAATAATAATAATAATAATAATAATAATTAAAACTGCAAGCAGTGTCGAAGGGCCCTCGCGCATCCACGCACGTCGGACTGTGGCGCAGTCGGAGGGCGCGCAGGTAGAGGTCTTCTTACGCAGGAACGTCAGTGCTTGTCGCAGTCGCAGGGCATTGACAGCAGCCATGTAAAGGTCTTTGCTCCTGCTGCTTCAATGGAACATTGTGTGAAGGGGGGTTAATGTCTCCACTAGATGGCACACCAAGACCAGAAATGAAAGGGGATAAGGTATTCATATAATGGTTAAACTTTGAAATCTTCCAGGGGGCGCTGTGGAGTCATTTTCTCACTTAAAAATCCCAAACTTTGTCAGTAGGCAATATGTGTGACTGTTGACGTATGTGTACAATTTGGTGATTCTGTGAAGACGGGAAAGTCCTCTAAAGGCAGAGGGAAAAATGGAAAATTGACGCAGGAAATGCACAATAACTCACTTCCTGTAAGAGCGAAAATTTTGAAAAAAAATAATTTGGGGGTTTACCCATGAGTGCTATGAGTCCTGTAAATTTCACGAAGATCAGACAAAGTTTGTGGTCACATGACCTGCTGTTAGGGGGCGCTATGGAGACCCCTTGCCACACCCACCCCCAATGATGTTGAAATTGAAACGGCGTCACCAAGTGTGACATTTCACGCACTGCATGTATAAACATCCGACAATGTATGGAGGAGTTATAAGGAGTTGTTTGTTTATACAAACAAACGACTGCCACGCCCACCTGGTATAACGTAGGTAAAATCTGTCATCAAGTTTACATCATCAAGGTCTGAGGATGATACAGTTCGAATCTGAAGTCTCTGGAGTCTAAACTGCAGGAGGAGTGCGTTAAAGTACGAGGGCTGAAAAAATGCACCTGTGGCAGAAAAAATGCACCTGTGATCCAAGATGGCCGACTTCCTGTTGGACTTAGGGTATGGGTCCAAGAGGCTTTTTTGTGCGTCTGGTCATGATATATATGAATCCTAAATTTCGTGCATGTACGTGCATGTAGAAGGCGGGGCTTCAACTTTTAATGTTCTAGGGGGCGCTGTAGAGTCATTTTGGCACTTAAAAGGTTGCGGTTATACCAAAAAATAATATTCATGAGTCTTGATGAGTGTGTCCAATTTGGTGAGTTTTAGAGCTTGTCAGTACATGCTAAGTGGGAAAAGGCATTAGGGGGCGCTACTGAGCTGTTGGGGCAAAATATTGGGCAAATGTGGTATCAGATGAAAGAGCTCATGATTTGAAACCTACGTGGCAGGTTTCATGATTCTGTGAACATCATAAAGTCCTCAAAGCGTTGTTCGAAATTGTGAAAATCGGTGCACGCCACGCCGCGTGGTCAACTTCCTGTTTGGTAAAAAAATTCCACAAAATTAATTTCCCAATGATCCGATGAGAGCTGTAACATATTTAAATTTCATGCCGATCCGAGAGGATTTGTGGTCACATGACCCGACGTTAGGGGGCGCTAGCGAGTCCCCTTACCACGCTTGCGTCCAATCACGTTAAATTAAATAAATTTTCACCAGCTGCGACGTGTGTGCAGAATTTCATGAGTTTTCATTTATGTTCAAGCCGCCAAAAATGCGATTCATGACACGGCATAAGAACGTGAATAATAATAATAATAATAATAATAATAATAATAAGAATCCTGGCAAAAGCAATAGGTCCCTCACTGACTTGTCAGTGCTCGGGCCCTAATAATAATAATTCCAGCAATTACAATAGGTCCCTCACTGACTTGTCAGTGCTCGGGCCCTAATAATTAAAACTGCAAGCAGTGTCGAAGGGCCCTCGCATCCCCCCGGTTTCCCCCCAACTGTAACGCCGTACGTGCACGTCGGTGCGTGCGGCAGTCGCAGGGCTCTCAAAACTGGCATGTAGATGTCTTTGCTCCTGTGCCTTTAATTGAAAATTGTGTGCAGTGGTTAATGTCTCCACTAGATGGCAAACTAAGACCACAAATGAGTCTGGGTGACTTCTCAGCACAAAGGAATGTGGGTGAAGGGCCAAAAAATCATTGAGATTGAGCATTTTTGCCTGGATTGCAGACTTCCTGTTAGGCTTAGGCTATGGCTCCAAGAGGCTTTTTTGTGCGTCTTTACACGATACATGTGTTTCCCGAATTTGGTTTGTCTACGTCAATCTGAGTGGAGGGGCTTGATTTTTAAAATTTTCTAGGGGGCGCTATTAATCAATTTTTGCGTCGGCCATTTCAGCGCTCCTTAAAATATCAAAGTGTTCTCCGGATCGGACATGATTGCAAGTTTTGGTGAGTTTTGGGGCATGTTTAGGCTGTCAAAAAGGCGTACAACTATAATAATAATAAAAATTATCCAGATTGAAAATTTTAGCCTGGATGGCCGACTTCCTGTTGGACTTAGGGTATGGGTCCAAGAGGCTTTTTTGTGCGTCTGGACATAATACATAGGCCTTGTCGATTTCATTTTTCTATGTCAATGTGGAAGGCGGGGCTTAAACTTTGAAATCTTCCAGGGGGCGCTGTGGAGTCATCTTCTCACTTAAAAATCCCAAACTTTGTCAGTAGTCAATATGTGTGACTGTTGACGTATGTGTACAATTTGGTGAGTGTAGGAGTTTGGAAAAATGTACAAAATGGATAAAGGCATTAGGGGGCGCTATTGAGCTGTTGTGCCACGCCCAGAGGCAGTTATGGTCTCAAATTAAAGTGTTCCTGAGTGTGAACCTATGTGGGCAATTTGGTGATTCTGTGAAGATGGGAAAGTCCTCTAAACGCAGAGGGAAAAACGGAAAATTGACGGAGGAAATGCACAATAACTCACTTCCTGTTAGAGCGAAAAATTCGAAAAAAATAATTTGAGGGTTTACCCATGAGTGCTATGAGACCTGTAAATTTCACGAAGATCAGACAAAGTTTGTGGTCACATGACCTGCTGTTAGGGGGCGCTATGGAGACCCCTTGCCACATCCACCCCCAATGATGTTGAAATTGAAACGGCGTCACCAGGTGTGACATTTTACGCAGTGCATGTATAAACATCCGACAATGTATGGAGGAGTTATAAGGAGTTGTTTGTTTATACAAACAAACGACTGCCACGCCCACCTGGTATAACGTAGGAAAAATCTGTCGTCAAGTTTACATAATCAAGGTCTGAGGATGATACAATGCCAATCTGAAGTCTGTGGAGTCAAAACTGCAGGAGGAGTTCGTTAAAGTGCAAGGCCTGGAAATGGGGAAAATGGCGGAAAAAATGCACCTGTGATCCAAGATGGCCGACTTCCTGTTGGACTTAGGGTATGGGTCCAAGAGGCTTTTTTGTGCGTCTGGTCATGATATATATGAATCCTAAATTTCGTTCATGTACGTGCATGTAGAAGGCGGGGCTTCATTTTTTAATGTTCTAGGGGGCGCTGTAGAGTCATTTTGCCACTTAAAAGGTTGCGGTTATACCAAAAAATAATATTTGTGAGTCTTGATGAGTGTGTCCAATTTGGTGAGTTTTAGAGCTTGTCAGTACATGCTAAGTGGGAAAAGGCATTAGGGGGCGCTACTGAGCTGTTGGGGCAAAATATTGGGCAAATGTGATATCAGATGAAAGAGCTCATGATTTGAAACCTACGTGGCAGGTTTCATGATTCTGTGAACATCATAAAGTCCTCAAAGCGTTGTTCGAAAAATGAAAATCGGTGCACGCCACGCCGCGTGGGCGACTTCCTGTTTGGTAAAAAAATTCCACAAAATTAATTTCCCAATGATCCGATGAGAGCTGTAACATATTTAAATTTCATGCCGATCCGAGAGGATTTGTGGTCACATGACCCGACGTTAGGGGGCGCTAGCGAGTCCCCTTACCACGATTGCGTCCAATCACATTAAATTAAATAAATTTTCACCAACTGCGACGTGTGTGCAGAATTTCATGAGTTTTCATTTATGTTCAAGCCGCCAAAAATGCGATTCATTACACGGCATAAGAACGTGAATAATAATTAAAACTGCAAGCAGTGTCGAAGGGCCCTCGCACATCCACGCACGTCGGACTGTGGCGCAGTCGGAGGGCGCGCAGGTAGGTCTTCATACGCAGGAACGTCAGTGCTTGTCGCAGTCGCAGGGCATTGACAGCAGCCATGTAAAGGTCTTTGCTCCTGCTGCTTCAATGGAACATTGTGTGAAGGGGGGTTAATGTCTCCACTAGATGGCAGACCAAGACCAGAAATGAAAGGGGATAAGGTATTCATATAATGGTTAAACTTTGAAATCTTCCAGGGGGCGCTGTGGAGTCATTTTCTCACTTAAAAATCCCAAACTTTGTCAGTAGGCAATATGTGTGACTGTTGACGTATGTGTACAATTTGGTGATTCTGTGAAGACGGGAAAGTCCTTTAAACGCTGTTGGAAAAATGGTAAATTGACGCAGGAAATGCAAAATAACTCACTTCCTGTTTGAGCGAAAAATTTGAAAAAATTAATTTGGGGGTTTACCCATAAGTGCTATGAGTCCTGTAAATTTCACGAAGATCAGACAACGTTTTTGGTCACATGACCTGCTGTTAGGGGGCGCTATGGAGACCCCTTGCCACACCCACCCCCAATGATGTTGAAATTGAAACGGCGTTACCAGGTGTGACATTTTACGCAGTGCATGTATTAACATCCGACAATGTATGGAGGAGTTATAAGGAGTTGTTTGTTTATACAAACAAACAACAGCCACGCCCACCTGGTATAACGTAGGAAAAATCTGTTGTCAAGTTTACATCATCAAGGTCTGATGATGATACAATGCGAATCTTAAGTCTGTGGAGTCAAAACTGCAGGAGGAGTGCGTTAAAGTACGAGGCCTGGAAAAATGCACCTGTGGCGGAAAAAATGCACCTGTGATCCAAGATGGCCGACTTCCTGTTGGACTTAGGGTATGGGTCCAAGAGGCTTTTTTGTGCGTCTGGTCATGATATATATGATTCCTAAATTTCGTTCATGTACGTGCATGTAGAAGGCGGGGCTTCAACTTTTAATGTTCTAGGGGGCGCTGTAGAGTCATTTTGGCACTTAAAAAGTTGCGGTTATACCAAAAAATAATATTCGTGAGTCTTGACAAGTGTGTCCAATTTGGTGAGTTTTAGAGCTTGTCAGTACATGCTAAGTGGGAAAAGGCATTAGGGGGCGCTACTGAGCTGTTGGGCCAAAATATTGGGCAAATGTGGTATCAGATGAAAGAGCTCATGATTTGAAACCTACGTGGCAGGTTTCATGATTCTGTGAACATCATAAAGTCCTCAAAGCGTTGTTCGAAATTGTGAAAATCGGTGCACGCCACGCCGCGTGGTCAACTTCCTGTTTGGTAAAAAAATTCCACAAAATTAATTTCCCAATGATCCGATGAGAGCTGTAACATATTTAAATTTCATGCCGATCCGAGAGGATTTGTGGTCACATGACCCGACGTTAGGGGGCGCTAGCGAGTCCCCTTACCACGCTTGCGTCCAATCACGTTAAATTAAATAAATTTTCACCAGCTGCGACGTGTGTGCAGAATTTCATGAGTTTTCATTTATGTTCAAGCCGCCAAAAATGCGATTCATGACACGGCATAAGAACGTGAATAATAATAATAATTAAAACTGCAAGCAGTGTCGAAGGGCCCTCGCACCCCCCCGGTTTCCCCCCAACTGTAACGCCGTACATGCACGTCGGTGCGTGCGGCAGTCGCAGGGCTGTCAAAACTGGCATGTAGATGTCTTTGCTCCTGTGCCTTTAAGTGAACATTGTGTGATGGGGTTAATGTCTCCACTAGATGGCAAACTAAGACCACAAATGAGTCTGGGTGACTTCTCAGCACAAAGGAATGTGGGTGAAGGGTCAAAAAAGCATCAAGATTGAGCATTTTGCCTGGATGGCCGACTTCCTGTTGGACTTAGGCTATGGGTCCAAGAGGCTTTTTTGTGCGTCTTTACACGATACATGTGTTTCCCGAATTTGGTTTGTCTACGTCAATCTGAGTGGAGGGGCTTGAATTTTTAAATTTTCTAGGGGGCGCTATTAATCAATTTTTGCGTCGGCCATTTCCCCTCTCCTTAAAATATCAAAGTTTTCTCCGGATCGGACATGATTGCAAGTTTTGGTGAGTTTTGGGGCATGTTTAGGCTGTCAAAAAGGCGTACAACTATAATAATAATAAAAATCATCCAGATTGAAAATTTTTGCCTGGATGGCCGACTTCCTGTTGGACTTAGGGTATGGGTCCAAGAGGCTTTTTTGTGCGTCTGGACATAATACATAGACCTTGTCGATTTCATTTCTCTATGTCAATGTGGAAGGCGGGGCTTAAACTTTGAAATCTTCCAGGGGGCGCTGTGGAGTCATCTTCTCACTTAAAAATCCCAAACTTTGTCAGTAGTCAATATGTGTGACTGTTGACGTATGTGTACAATTTGGTGAGTGTAGGAGTTTGTGAAAATGTACAAAATGGATAAAGGCATTAGGGGGCGCTATTGAGCTGTTGTGCCACGCCCAGGGGCACTTATGGTCTCAAATTAAAGTGCTCCTGAGTGTGAACCTATGTGGGCAATTTGGTGATTCTGTGAAGACGGGAAAGTCCTCTAAACGCAGAGGGAAAAACGGAAAATTGACGCAGGAAATGCACAATAACTCACTTCCTGTTAGAGCGAAAAATTTGAAAAAAATAATTTGAGGGTTTACCCATGAGTGCTATGAGTCCTGTAAATTTCACAAAGATCAGACAAAGTTTGTGGTCACATGACCTGCTGTTAGGGGGCGCTATGGAGACCCCTTGCCACATCCACCCCCAATGATGTTGAAATTGAAACGGCGTCACCAGGTGTGACATTTTACGCAGTGCATGTATAAACATCCGACAATGTATGGAGGAGTTATAAGGAGTTGTTTGTTTATACAAACAAACGACTGCCACGCCCACCTGGTATAACGTAGGAAAAATCTGTCATCAAGTTTACATCATCAAGGTCTGAGGATGATACAATGCGAATCTTAAGTCTGTGGAGTCAAAACTGCAGGAGGAGTTCGTTAAAGTGCAAGGCCTGGAAATGGGGAAAATGGCGGAAAAAATGCACCTGTGATCCAAGATGGCCGACTTCCTGTTGGACTTAGGGTATGGGTCCAAGAGGCTTTATTGTGCGTCTGGTCATGATATATATGAATCCTAAATTTCGTTCATGTACGTGCATGTAGAAGGCGGGGCTTCAACTTTTAATGTTCTAGGGGGCGCTGTAGAGTCATTTTGCAACTTAAAAGGTTGCGGTTATATCAAAAAATAATATTCGTGAGTCTTGATGAGTGTGTCCAATTTGGTGAGTTTTAGAGCTTGTCAGTACATGCTAAGTGGGAAAAGGCATTAGGGGGCGCTACTGAGCTGTTGGGGCAAAATATTGGGCAAATGTGGTATCAGATGAAAGAGCTCATGATTTGAAACCTACGTGGCAGGTTTCATGATTCTGTGAACATCATAAAGTCCTCAAAGCGGTGTTCGAAAAATGAAAATCGGTGCACGCCACGCCGCGTGGGCGACTTCCTGTTTGGTAAAAAAATTCCACAAAATTAATTTCCCAATGATCCAATGAGAGCTGTAACATATTTAAATTTCATGGCTATCCGAGAGGATTTGTGGTCACATGACCCGACGTTAGGGGGCGCTAGCGAGTCCCCTTACCACGCTTGCGTCCAATCACATTGAATTAAATAAATTTTCACCAGCTGCGACGTGTGTGCAGAATTTCATGAGTTTTCATTTATGCTCAAGCCGCCAAAAATGCGATTCATTACACGGCATAAGAACGTGAATAATAATAATAAGAATCCTGGCAAAAGCAATAGGTCCCTCACTGACTTGTCAGTGCTCGGGCCCTAATTAAAACTGCAAGCAGTGTCGAAGGGCCCTCGCGCATCCACGCACGTCGGACTGTGGCGCAGTCGGAGGGCGCGCAGGTAGAGGTCTTCTTACGCAGGAACGTCAGTGCTTGTCGCAGTCGCAGGGCATTGACAGCAGCCATGTAAAGGTCTTTGCTCCTGCTGCTTCAATGGAACATTGTGTGAAAGGGGGTTAATGTCTCCACTAGATGGCAGTCTAAGACCACAAATGAAAGGGGATAAGGTATTCATATAATGGTTAAACTTTGAAATCTTCCAGGGGGCGCTGTGGAGTCATTTTCTCACTTAAAAATCCCAAAATTTGTCAGTAGGCAATATGTGTGACTGTTGACGTTTGTGTACAATTTGGTGATTCTGTGAAGACGGGAAAGTCCTCTAAAGGCAGAGGGAAAAATGGAAAATTGACGCAGGAAATGCACAATAACTCACTTCCTGTAAGAGCGAAAATTTTGAAAAAAATAATTTGGGGGTTTACCCAGGAGTGCTATGAGTCCTGTAAATTTCATGAAGATCAGACAAAGTTTGTGGTCACATGACCTGCTGTTAGGGGGCGCTATGGAGACCCCTAACCACATCCACCCCCAATGATGTTGAAATTGAAACGGCTTGAACAGGTGTGACATTTTACGCGCTGCATGTATAAACATCCGACAAAGTATTGAGGAGTTATAAGGAGTTGTTTGTTTATACAAACAAACGACTGCCACGCCCACCTGGTATAACGTAGGTAAAATCTGTCATCAAGTTTACATCATCAAGGTCTGAGGATGATACAGTTCCAATCTGAAGTCTCTGGAGTCTAAACTGCAGGAGGAGTGCGTTAAAGTACGAGGGCTGAAAAAATGCACCTGTGGCAGAAAAAATGCACCTGTGATCCAAGATGGCCGACTTCCTGTTGGACTTAGGGTATGGGTCCAAGAGGCTTTTTTGTGCGTCTGGTCATGATATATATGAATCCTAAATTTAGTGCATGTACGTGCATGTAGAAGGCGGGGCTTCAACTTTTAATGTTCTAGGGGGCGCTGTAGAGTCATTTTGGCACTGAAAAAGTTGCGGTCATACCAAAAAATAATATTCGTGAGTCTTGATGAGTGTGTCCAATTTGGTGAGTTTTAGAGCTTGTCAGTACATGCTAAGTGGGAAAAGGCATTAGGGGGCGCTACTGAGCTGTTGGGGCAAAATATTGGGCAAATGTGGTATCAGATGAAAGATCTCATGATTTGAAACCTACGTGGCAGGTTTCATGATTCTGTGAACATCATAAAGTCCTCAAAGCGGTGTTCGAAAAATTAAAATCGGTGCACGCCACGCCGCGTGCACAACTTCCTGTTTGGTAAAAAAATTCCACAAAATTAATTTCCGCATGATCCGATGAGAGCTGTAACATAATTAAATTTCATGCCGATCCGAGAACATTTGTGGTCACATGACCAGACGTTAGGGGGCGCTAGCGAGTCCCCTTACCAAGCTTGCGTCCAATCACGTTGAATTAAATACATTTACACCAGCTGCGACGTGTGTGCAGAATTTCATGAGTTTTCATTTATGTTCAAGCCGCCAAAAATGCGATTCATTACGCGGCACTTGAATAATAATAATAATTAAAACTGCAAGCAGTGTCGAAGGGCCCTCGCACCCCCCCGTTTTCCCCCCAACTGTAACGCCGTACGTGCACGTCGGTGCGTGCGGCAGTCGCAGGGCTGTCAAAACTGGCATGTAGATGTCTTTGCTCCTGTGCCTTTAATTGAACATTGTGTGCAGCGGTTAATGTCTCCACTAGATGGCAAACTAAGACCAGAAATGAGTCTGGGTGACTTCTCAGCACAAAGGAATGTGGGTGAAGGGCCAAAAAAGCGTCAAGATTGAGCATTTTAGCCTGGATGGCCGACTTCCTGTTGGACTTAGGCTATGGGTCCAAGAGGCTTTTTAGTGTGTCTGGACATGATACATGTGTTCACCGAATTTCGTTTGTCTACGTCAATCTGAGTGGAGGGGCTTGATTTTTTAAATTTTCTAGGGGGCGCTATTAATCAATTTTTGCGTCGGCCATTTCCCCGCTCCTTAAAATATCAAAGTTTTCTCCGGATCGGACATGATTGCAAGTTTTGGTGAGTTTTGGGGCATGTTTAGGCTGTCAAAAAGGCGTACAACTATAATAATAATAAAAATGATCCAGATTGAACATTTTAGCCTGGATGGCCGACTTCCTGTTGGACTTAGGGTATGGGTCCAAGAGGCTTTTTTGTGCATCTGGACATAATACATAGGCCTTGTCGATTTCATTTTTCTATGTCAATGTGGAAGGCGGGGCTTAAACTTTGAAATCTTCCAGGGGGCGCTGTGGAGTCATCTTCTCACTTAAAAATCCCAAACTTTGTCAGTAGTCAATATGTGTGACTGTTGACGTATGTGTACAATTTGGTGAGTGTAGGAGTTTGTGAAAATGTACAAAATGGATAAAGGCATTAGGGGGCGCTATTGAGCTGTTGTGCCACGCCCAGAGGCAGTTATGGTCTCAAATTAAAGTGCGCCTGAGTGTGAACCTATGTGGGCAATTTGGTGATTCTGTGAAGACGGGAAAGTCCTCTAAACGCAGAGGGAAAAACGGAAAATTGACGCAGGAAATGCACAATAACTCACTTCCTGTTAGAGCGAAAAATTTGAAAAAAATAATTTGAGGGTTTACCCATGAGTGCTATGAGTCCTGTAAATTTCACGAAGATCAGACAAAGTTTGTGGTCACATGACCTGCTGTTAGGGGGCGCTATGGAGACCCCTTGCCACATCCACCCCCAATGATGTTGAAATTGAAACGGCGTCACCAGGTGTGACATTTTACGCAGTGCATGTATAAACATCCGACAATGTATGGAGGAGTTATAAGGAGTTGTTTGTTTATACAAACAAACGACTGCCACGCCCACCTGGTATAACGTAGGAAAAATCTGTCGTCAAGTTTACATCATCAAGGTCTGAGGATGATACAGTTCCAATCTGAAGTCTGTGGAGTCAAAACTGCAGGAGGAGTGCGTTAAAGTACGAGGGCTGGAAATGGGGAAAATGGCGGCAAAAATGCACCTGTGATCCAAGATGGCCGACTTCCTGTTGGACTTAGGGTATGGGTCCAAGAGGCTTTTTTGTGCGTCTGGTCATGATATATATGAATCCTAAATTTCGTTCATGTACGTGCATGTAGAAGGCGGGGCTTCAACTTTTAATGCTCTAGGGGGCGCTGTAGAGTCATATTGCCACTTAAAAGGCTGCGGTTATACAAAAAAATAATATTTGTGAGTCCTGATGAGTGTGTCCAATTTGGTGAGTTTTAGAGCTTGTCAGTACATGCTAAGTGGGAAAAGGCATTAGGGGGCGCTACTGAGCTGTTGGGGCAAAATATTGGGCAAATGTGGTATCAGATGAAAGAGCTCATGATTTGAAACCTACGTGGCAGGTTTCATGATTCTGTGAACATCATAAAGTCCTCAAAGCGGTGTTCGAAAAATGAAAATCGGTGAACGCCACGCCGCGTGGGCGACTTCCTGTTAGGTAAAAAAATTCCACAAAATTAATTTTCCAATGATCCAATGAGACCTATGACATATGTAAATTTCATGCAGATCCGAGAAGATTTGTGGTCACATGACCCGACGTGTGGGGGCGCTAGCGAGTCCCCTTACCACGCTTGCGTCCAATCACGTTAAATTAAATAAATTTTCACCAGCTGCGACGTGTGTGCAGAATTTCATGAGTTTTCATGCATGTTCAGGCCACCAAAAATGCGATTCATTACACGGCATAAGAACGTGAAAAATAGGAATAATAAGAATCCTGGCAAAAGCAATAGGTCCCTCACTGACTTGTCAGTGCTCGGGCCCTAATAATAATAATAATAATAATAATTCCAGCAATTACAATAGGTCCCTCACTGACTTGTCAGTGCTCGGGCCCTAATAATAATAATAATTAAAACTGCAAGCAGTGTCGAAGGGCCCTCGCACCCCCCCGTTTTCCCCCCAACTGTAACGCCGTACGTGCACGTCGGTGCGTGCGGCAGTCGCAGGGCTGTCAAAACTGGCATGTAGATGTCTTTGCTCCTGTGCCTTTAATTGAACATTGTGTGCAGCGGTTAATGTCTCCACTAGATGGCAAACTAAGACCAGAAATGAGTCTGGGTGACTTCTCAGCACAAAGGAATGTGGGTGAAGGGCCAAAAAAGCGTCAAGATTGAGCATTTTAGCCTGGATGGCCGACTTCCTGTTGGACTTAGGCTATGGGTCCAAGAGGCTTTTTAGTGTGTCTGGACATGATACATGTGTTCACCGAATTTCGTTTGTCTACGTCAATCTGAGTGGAGGGGCTTGATTTTTTCAATTTTCTAGGGGGCGCTATTAATCAATTTTTGCGTCGGCCATTTCCCCGCTCCTTAAAATATCAAAGTTTTCTCCGGATCGGACATGATTGCAAGTTTTGGTGAGTTTTGGGGCATGTTTAGGCTGTCAAAAAGGCGTACAACTATAATAATAATAAAAATGATCCAGATTGAACATTTTAGCCTGGATGGCCGACTTCCTGTTGGACTTAGGGTATGGGTCCAAGAGGCTTTTTTGTGCATCTGGACATAATACATAGGCCTTGTCGATTTCATTTTTCTATGTCAATGTGGAAGGCGGGGCTTAAACTTTGAAATCTTCCAGGGGGCGCTGTGGAGTCATCTTCTCACTTAAAAATCCCAAACTTTGTCAGTAGTCAATATGTGTGACTGTTGACGTATGTGTACAATTTGGTGAGTGTAGGAGTTTGTGAAAATGTACAAAATGGATAAAGGCATTAGGGGGCGCTATTGAGCTGTTGTGCCACGCCCAGAGGCAGTTATGGTCTCAAATTAAAGTGCGCCTGAGTGTGAACCTATGTGGGCAATTTGGTGATTCTGTGAAGACGGGAAAGTCCTCTAAACGCAGAGGGAAAAACGGAAAATTGACGCAGGAAATGCACAATAACTCACTTCCTGTTAGAGCGAAAAATTTGAAAAAAATAATTTGAGGGTTTACCCATGAGTGCTATGAGTCCTGTAAATTTCACAAAGATCAGACAAAGTTTGTGGTCACATGACCTGCTGTTAGGGGGCGCTATGGAGACCCCTTGCCACATCCACCCCCAATGATGTTGAAATTGAAACGGCGTCACCAGGTGTGACATTTTACGCAGTGCATGTATAAACATCCGACAATGTATGGAGGAGTTATAAGGAGTTGTTTGTTTATACAAACAAACGACTGCCACGCCCACCTGGTATAACGTAGGAAAAATCTGTCATCAAGTTTACATCATCAAGGTCTGAGGATGATACAATGCGAATCTTAAGTCTGTGGAGTCAAAACTGCAGGAGGAGTTCGTTAAAGTGCAAGGCCTGGAAATGGGGAAAATGGCGGAAAAAATGCACCTGTGATCCAAGATGGCCGACTTCCTGTTGGACTTAGGGTATGGGTCCAAGAGGCTTTATTGTGCGTCTGGTCATGATATATATGAATCCTAAATTTCGTTCATGTACGTGCATGTAGAAGGCGGGGCTTCAACTTTTAATGTTCTAGGGGGCGCTGTAGAGTCATTTTGCAACTTAAAAGGTTGCGGTTATATCAAAAAATAATATTCGTGAGTCTTGATGAGTGTGTCCAATTTGGTGAGTTTTAGAGCTTGTCAGTACATGCTAAGTGGGAAAAGGCATTAGGGGGCGCTACTGAGCTGTTGGGGCAAAATATTGGGCAAATGTGGTATCAGATGAAAGAGCTCATGATTTGAAACCTACGTGGCAGGTTTCATGATTCTGTGAACATCATAAAGTCCTCAAAGCGGTGTTCGAAAAATGAAAATCGGTGCACGCCACGCCGCGTGGGCGACTTCCTGTTTGGTAAAAAAATTCCACAAAATTAATTTCCCAATGATCCAATGAGAGCTGTAACATATTTAAATTTCATGGCTATCCGAGAGGATTTGTGGTCACATGACCCGACGTTAGGGGGCGCTAGCGAGTCCCCTTACCACGCTTGCGTCCAATCACATTGAATTAAATAAATTTTCACCAGCTGCGACGTGTGTGCAGAATTTCATGAGTTTTCATTTATGCTCAAGCCGCCAAAAATGCGATTCATTACACGGCATAAGAACGTGAATAATAATAATAAGAATCCTGGCAAAAGCAATAGGTCCCTCACTGACTTGTCAGTGCTCGGGCCCTAATTAAAACTGCAAGCAGTGTCGAAGGGCCCTCGCGCATCCACGCACGTCGGACTGTGGCGCAGTCGGAGGGCGCGCAGGTAGAGGTCTTCTTACGCAGGAACGTCAGTGCTTGTCGCAGTCGCAGGGCATTGACAGCAGCCATGTAAAGGTCTTTGCTCCTGCTGCTTCAATGGAACATTGTGTGAAAGGGGGTTAATGTCTCCACTAGATGGCAGTCTAAGACCACAAATGAAAGGGGATAAGGTATTCATATAATGGTTAAACTTTGAAATCTTCCAGGGGGCGCTGTGGAGTCATTTTCTCACTTAAAAATCCCAAAATTTGTCAGTAGGCAATATGTGTGACTGTTGACGTTTGTGTACAATTTGGTGATTCTGTGAAGACGGGAAAGTCCTCTAAAGGCAGAGGGAAAAATGGAAAATTGACGCAGGAAATGCACAATAACTCACTTCCTGTAAGAGCGAAAATTTTGAAAAAAATAATTTGGGGGTTTACCCAGGAGTGCTATGAGTCCTGTAAATTTCATGAAGATCAGACAAAGTTTGTGGTCACATGACCTGCTGTTAGGGGGCGCTATGGAGACCCCTAACCACATCCACCCCCAATGATGTTGAAATTGAAACGGCTTGAACAGGTGTGACATTTTACGCGCTGCATGTATAAACATCCGACAAAGTATTGAGGAGTTATAAGGAGTTGTTTGTTTATACAAACAAACGACTGCCACGCCCACCTGGTATAACGTAGGTAAAATCTGTCATCAAGTTTACATCATCAAGGTCTGAGGATGATACAGTTCCAATCTGAAGTCTCTGGAGTCTAAACTGCAGGAGGAGTGCGTTAAAGTACGAGGGCTGAAAAAATGCACCTGTGGCAGAAAAAATGCACCTGTGATCCAAGATGGCCGACTTCCTGTTGGACTTAGGGTATGGGTCCAAGAGGCTTTTTTGTGCGTCTGGTCATGATATATATGAATCCTAAATTTAGTGCATGTACGTGCATGTAGAAGGCGGGGCTTCAACTTTTAATGTTCTAGGGGGCGCTGTAGAGTCATTTTGGCACTGAAAAAGTTGCGGTCATACCAAAAAATAATATTCGTGAGTCTTGATGAGTGTGTCCAATTTGGTGAGTTTTAGAGCTTGTCAGTACATGCTAAGTGGGAAAAGGCATTAGGGGGCGCTACTGAGCTGTTGGGGCAAAATATTGGGCAAATGTGGTATCAGATGAAAGATCTCATGATTTGAAACCTACGTGGCAGGTTTCATGATTCTGTGAACATCATAAAGTCCTCAAAGCGGTGTTCGAAAAATTAAAATCGGTGCACGCCACGCCGCGTGCACAACTTCCTGTTTGGTAAAAAAATTCCACAAAATTAATTTCCGCATGATCCGATGAGAGCTGTAACATAATTAAATTTCATGCCGATCCGAGAACATTTGTGGTCACATGACCAGACGTTAGGGGGCGCTAGCGAGTCCCCTTACCAAGCTTGCGTCCAATCACGTTGAATTAAATACATTTACACCAGCTGCGACGTGTGTGCAGAATTTCATGAGTTTTCATTTATGTTCAAGCCGCCAAAAATGCGATTCATTACGCGGCACTTGAATAATAATAATAATAATAATAATAATAATAATAATTCCAGCAATTACAATAGGTCCCTCACTGACTTGTCAGTGCTCGGGCCCTAATAATAATAATAATTAAAACTGCAAGCAGTGTCGAAGGGCCCTCGCACCCCCCCGTTTTCCCCCCAACTGTAACGCCGTACGTGCACGTCGGTGCGTGCGGCAGTCGCAGGGCTGTCAAAACTGGCATGTAGATGTCTTTGCTCCTGTGCCTTTAATTGAACATTGTGTGCAGCGGTTAATGTCTCCACTAGATGGCAAACTAAGACCAGAAATGAGTCTGGGTGACTTCTCAGCACAAAGGAATGTGGGTGAAGGGCCAAAAAAGCGTCAAGATTGAGCATTTTAGCCTGGATGGCCGACTTCCTGTTGGACTTAGGCTATGGGTCCAAGAGGCTTTTTAGTGTGTCTGGACATGATACATGTGTTCACCGAATTTCGTTTGTCTACGTCAATCTGAGTGGAGGGGCTTGATTTTTTCAATTTTCTAGGGGGCGCTATTAATCAATTTTTGCGTCGGCCATTTCCCCGCTCCTTAAAATATCAAAGTTTTCTCCGGATCGGACATGATTGCAAGTTTTGGTGAGTTTTGGGGCATGTTTAGGCTGTCAAAAAGGCGTACAACTATAATAATAATAAAAATGATCCAGATTGAACATTTTAGCCTGGATGGCCGACTTCCTGTTGGACTTAGGGTATGGGTCCAAGAGGCTTTTTTGTGCATCTGGACATAATACATAGGCCTTGTCGATTTCATTTTTCTATGTCAATGTGGAAGGCGGGGCTTAAACTTTGAAATCTTCCAGGGGGCGCTGTGGAGTCATCTTCTCACTTAAAAATCCCAAACTTTGTCAGTAGTCAATATGTGTGACTGTTGACGTATGTGTACAATTTGGTGAGTGTAGGAGTTTGTGAAAATGTACAAAATGGATAAAGGCATTAGGGGGCGCTATTGAGCTGTTGTGCCACGCCCAGAGGCAGTTATGGTCTCAAATTAAAGTGCGCCTGAGTGTGAACCTATGTGGGCAATTTGGTGATTCTGTGAAGACGGGAAAGTCCTCTAAACGCAGAGGGAAAAACGGAAAATTGACGCAGGAAATGCACAATAACTCACTTCCTGTTAGAGCGAAAAATTTGAAAAAAATAATTTGAGGGTTTACCCATGAGTGCTATGAGTCCTGTAAATTTCACGAAGATCAGACAAAGTTTGTGGTCACATGACCTGCTGTTAGGGGGCGCTATGGAGACCCCTTGCCACATCCACCCCCAATGATGTTGAAATTGAAACGGCGTCACCAGGTGTGACATTTTACGCAGTGCATGTATAAACATCCGACAATGTATGGAGGAGTTATAAGGAGTTGTTTGTTTATACAAACAAACGACTGCCACGCCCACCTGGTATAACGTAGGAAAAATCTGTCGTCAAGTTTACATCATCAAGGTCTGAGGATGATACAGTTCCAATCTGAAGTCTGTGGAGTCAAAACTGCAGGAGGAGTGCGTTAAAGTACGAGGGCTGGAAATGGGGAAAATGGCGGCAAAAATGCACCTGTGATCCAAGATGGCCGACTTCCTGTTGGACTTAGGGTATGTGTCCAAGAGGCTTTTTTGTGCGTCTGGTCATGATATATATGAATCCTAAATTTCGTTCATGTACGTGCATGTAGAAGGCGGGGCTTCAACTTTTAATGCTCTAGGGGGCGCTGTAGAGTCATATTGCCACTTAAAAGGCTGCGGTTATACAAAAAAATAATATTTGTGAGTCCTGATGAGTGTGTCCAATTTGGTGAGTTTTAGAGCTTGTCAGTACATGCTAAGTGGGAAAAGGCATTAGGGGGCGCTACTGAGCTGTTGGGGCAAAATATTGGGCAAATGTGGTATCAGATGAAAGAGCTCATGATTTGAAACCTACGTGGCAGGTTTCATGATTCTGTGAACATCATAAAGTCCTCAAAGCGGTGTTCGAAAAATGAAAATCGGTGAACGCCACGCCGCGTGGGCGACTTCCTGTTTGGTAAAAAAATTCCACAAAATTAATTTTCCAATGATCCAATGAGACCTATGACATATGTAAATTTCATGCAGATCCGAGAAGATTTGTGGTCACATGACCCGACGTGTGGGGGCGCTAGCGAGTCCCCTTACCACGCTTGCGTCCAATCACGTTAAATTAAATAAATTTTCACCAGCTGCGACGTGTGTGCAGAATTTCATGAGTTTTCATGCATGTTCAGGCCACCAAAAATGCGATTCATTACACGGCATAAGAACGTGAAAAATAATGAATTATAATAATAAGAATCCTGGCAAAAGCAATAGGTCCCTCACTGACTTGTCAGTGCTCGGGCCCTAATAATAATAAGAATCCTGGCAAAAGCAATAGGTCCCTCACTGACTTGTCAGTGCTCGGGCCCTAATAATAAGAATCCTGGCAAAAGCAATAGGTCCCTCACTGACTTGTCAGTGCTCGGGCCCTAATAATAATAAAAAACTGCAAGCAGTGTCGAAGGGCCCTCGCACCCCCCCGTTTACCCCCCCAATTGTAACGCCGTACGTGCACGTCGGTGCGTGCGGCGGTCGCAGGGCTGTCAAAACTGGCATGTAGATGTCTTTGCTCCTGTGCCTTTAATTGAACATTGTGTGCAGCGGTTAATGTCTCCACTAGATGGCAGTCTAAGACCACAAATGAGTCTGAGTGACTTCTAAGCAATAAGGAATGTGGGTGAAGGGTCAAAAAATCATTGAGATTGAGCATTTTAGCCTGGATTGCAGACTTCCTGTTGGACTTAGGCTATGGCTCCAAGAGGCTTTTTTGTGCGTCTTTACACGATACATGTGTTTCCCGAATTTGGTTTGTCTACGTCAATCTGAGTGGAGGGGCTTGATTTTTTAAATGTTCTAGGGGGCGCTATTAATCAATTTTTGCGTCGGCCATTTCCGCGCTCCTTAAAATATCAAAGTGTTCTCCGGATCGGACATGATTGCAAGTTTTGGTGAGTTTTGGGGCATGTTTAGGCTGTCAAAAAGGCGTACAACTATAATAATAATAAAAAATTATCCAGATTGAAAATTTTAGCCTGGATGGCCGACTTCCTGTTGGACTTAGGGTATGGGTCCAAGAGGCTTTTGTGTGCGTCTGGACATAATACATAGGCCTTGTCGATTTCTTTTTTCTATGTCAATGTGGAAGGCGGGGCTTAAACTTTGAAATCTTCAAGGGGGCGCTGTGGAGTCATCTTCTCACTTAAAAATCCCAAACTTTGTCAGTAGTCAATCTGTGTGAATGTTGACGTATGTGTTCAATTTGGTGAGTGTAGGAGTTTGTGAAAATGTACAAAATGGATAAAGGCATTAGGGGGCGCTATTGAGCTGTTGTGCCACGCCCAGGGGCAGTTATGGTCTCAAATTAAAGTGCTCCTGAGTGTGAACCTATGTGGGCAATTTGGTGATTCTGTGAAGACGGGAAAGTCCTTTAAACGCTGTTGGAAAAATGGTAAATTGACGCAGGAAATGCACAATAACCGACTTCCTGTTAGAGCGAAAAATTTGAAAAAATTAATTTGGGGGTTTACCCATGAGTGCTATGAGTCCTGTAAATTTCACAAAGATCAAACAAAGTTTGTGGTCACATGACCTGCTGTTAGGGGGCGCTATGGAGACCCCTTGCCACATCCACCCCCAATGATGTTGAAATTGAAACGGCGTCACCAGGTGTGACATTTTACGCAGTGCATGTATAAACATCCGACAATGTATGGAGGAGTTATAAGGAGTTGTTTGTTTATACAAACAAACGACTGCCACGCCCACCTGGTATAACGTAGGAAAAATCTGTCATCAAGTTTACATAATCAAGGTCTGAGGATGATACAATGCCAATCTTAAGTCTGTGGAGTCAAAACTGCAGGAGGAGTTCGTTAAAGTGCAAGGCCTGGAAATGGGGAAAATGGCGGAAAAAATGCGCCTGTGATCCAAGATGGCCGACTTCCTGTTGGACTTAGGGTATGGGTCCAAGAGGCTTTTTTGTGCGTCTGGTCATGATATATATGAATCCTAAATTTCGTTCATGTACGTGCATGTAGAAGGCGGGGCTTCAACTTTTAATGTTCTAGGGGGCGCTGTAGAGTCATTTTGCAACTTAAAAGGTTGCGGTTATATCAAAAAATAATACTCATGAGTCTTGATGAGTGTGTCCAATTTGGTGAGTTTTAGAGCTTGTCAGTACATGCTAAGTGGGAAAAGGCATTAGGGGGCGCTACTGAGCTGTTGGGGCAAAATATTGGGCAAATGTGGTATCAGATGAAAGAGCTCATGATTTGAAACCTACGTGGCAGGTTTCATGATTCTGTGAACATCATAAAGTCCTCAAAGCGTTGTTCGAAAAATGAAAATCGGTGCACGCCACGCCGCGTGGGCGACTTCCTGTTTGGTAAAAAAATTCCACAAAATTAATTTCCCAATGATCCAATGAGAGCTGTAACATATTTAAATTTCATGCCGATCCGAGAGGATTTGTGGTCACATGACCCGACGTTAGGGGGCGCTAGCGAGTCCCCTTACCACGCTTGCGTCCAATCACATTAAATTAAATAAATTTTCACCAGCTGCGACGTTTGTGCAGAATTTCATGAGTTTTCATTTATGTTCAAGCCGCCAAAAATGCGATTCATTACACGGCATAAGAACGTGAATAATAATTAAAACTGCAAGCAGTGTCGAAGGGCCCTCGCGCATCCACGCACGTCGGACTGTGGCGCAGTCGGAGGGCGCGCAGGTAGAGGTCTTCTTACGCAGGAACGTCAGTGCTTGTCGCAGTCGCAGGGCATTGACAGCAGCCATGTAAAGGTCTTTGCTCCTGCTGCTTCAATGGAACATTGTGTGAAGGGGGGTTAATGTCTCCACTAGATGGCACACCAAGACCAGAAATGAAAGGGGATAAGGTATTCATATAATGGTTAAACTTTGAAATCTTCCAGGGGGCGCTGTGGAGTCATTTTCTCACTTAAAAATCCCAAACTTTGTCAGTAGGCAATATGTGTGACTGTTGACGTATGTGTACAATTTGGTGATTCTGTGAAGACGGGAAAGTCCTCTAAAGGCAGAGGGAAAAATGGAAAATTGACGCAGGAAATGCACAATAACTCACTTCCTGTAAGAGCGAAAATTTTGAAAAAAAATAATTTGGGGGTTTACCCATGAGTGCTATGAGTCCTGTAAATTTCACGAAGATCAGACAAAGTTTGTGGTCACATGACCTGCTGTTAGGGGGCGCTATGGAGACCCCTTGCCACACCCACCCCCAATGATGTTGAAATTGAAACGGCGTCACCAAGTGTGACATTTCACGCACTGCATGTATAAACATCCGACAATGTATGGAGGAGTTATAAGGAGTTGTTTGTTTATACAAACAAACGACTGCCACGCCCACCTGGTATAACGTAGGTAAAATCTGTCATCAAGTTTACATCATCAAGGTCTGAGGATGATACAGTTCGAATCTGAAGTCTCTGGAGTCTAAACTGCAGGAGGAGTGCGTTAAAGTACGAGGGCTGAAAAAATGCACCTGTGGCAGAAAAAATGCACCTGTGATCCAAGATGGCCGACTTCCTGTTGGACTTAGGGTATGGGTCCAAGAGGCTTTTTTGTGCGTCTGGTCATGATATATATGAATCCTAAATTTCGTGCATGTACGTGCATGTAGAAGGCGGGGCTTCAACTTTTAATGTTCTAGGGGGCGCTGTAGAGTCATTTTGGCACTTAAAAGGTTGCGGTTATACCAAAAAATAATATTCATGAGTCTTGATGAGTGTGTCCAATTTGGTGAGTTTTAGAGCTTGTCAGTACATGCTAAGTGGGAAAAGGCATTAGGGGGCGCTACTGAGCTGTTGGGGCAAAATATTGGGCAAATGTGGTATCAGATGAAAGAGCTCATGATTTGAAACCTACGTGGCAGGTTTCATGATTCTGTGAACATCATAAAGTCCTCAAAGCGTTGTTCGAAATTGTGAAAATCGGTGCACGCCACGCCGCGTGGTCAACTTCCTGTTTGGTAAAAAAATTCCACAAAATTAATTTCCCAATGATCCGATGAGAGCTGTAACATATTTAAATTTCATGCCGATCCGAGAGGATTTGTGGTCACATGACCCGACGTTAGGGGGCGCTAGCGAGTCCCCTTACCACGCTTGCGTCCAATCACGTTAAATTAAATAAATTTTCACCAGCTGCGACGTGTGTGCAGAATTTCATGAGTTTTCATTTATGTTCAAGCCGCCAAAAATGCGATTCATGACACGGCATAAGAACGTGAATAATAATAATAATAATAATAATAATAATAATAAGAATCCTGGCAAAAGCAATAGGTCCCTCACTGACTTGTCAGTGCTCGGGCCCTAATAATAAGAATCCTGGCAAAAGCAATAGGTCCCTCACTGACTTGTCAGTGCTCGGGCCCTAATAATAATAATTCCAGCAATTACAATAGGTCCCTCACTGACTTGTCAGTGCTCGGGCCCTAATAATAATAATTCCGGCAATTACAATAGGTCCCTCACTGACTTGTCAGTGCTCGGGCCCTAATAATAATAATTAAAACTGCAAGCAGTGTCGAAGGGCCCTCGCACCCCCCCGTTTACCCCCCCAATTGTAACGCCGTACGTGCACGTCGGTGCGTGCGGCGGTCGCAGGGCTGTCAAAACTGGCATGTAGATGTCTTTGCTCCTGTGCCTTTAATTGAACATTGTGTGCAGCTGTTAATGTCTCCACTAGATGGCAGTCTAAGACCACAAATGAGTCTGAGTGACTTCTAAGCAATAAGGAATGTGGGTGAAGGGTCAAAAAATCATTAAGATTGAGCATTTTTGCCTAGATGGCCGACTTCCTGTTGGACTTAGGCTATGGCTCCAAGAGGCTTTTTTGTGCGTCTTTACACGATACATGTGTTTCCCGAATTTGGTTTGTTTACGTCAATCTGAGTGGAGGGGCTTGATTTTTTAAATTTTCTAGGGGGCGCTATTAATCAATTTTTGCGTCGGCCATTTCCGCGCTCCTTAAAATATCAAAGTGTTCTCCGGATTGGACATGATTGCAAGTTTTGGTGAGTTTTGGGGCATGTTTAGGCTGTCAAAAAGGCGTACAACTATAATAATAATAAAAATCATCCAGATTGAACATTTTAGACTGGATGGCCGACTTCCTGTTGGACTTAGGGTATGGGTCCAAGAGGCTTTTTTGTGCGTCTGGACATAATACATAGGCCTTGTCGATTTCATTTTTCTATGTCAATGTGGAAGGCGGGGCTTAAACTTTGAAATCTTCAAGGGGGCGCTGTGGAGTCATCTTCTCACTTAAAAATCCCAAACTTTGTCAGTAGTCAATTTGTGTGAATGTTGACGTATGTGTTCAATTTGGTGAGTGTAGGAGTTTGTGAAAATGTACAAAATGGATAAAGGCATTAGGGGGCGCTATTGAGCTGTTGTGCCACGCCCAGGGGCAGTTATGGTCTCAAATTAAAGTGTTCCTGAGTGTGAACCTATGTGGGCAATTTGGTGATTCTGTGAAGACGGGAAAGTCCTTTAAACGCTGTTGGAAAAATGGTAAATTGACGCAGGAAATGCACAATAACCGACTTCCTGTTAGAGCAAAAATTTTGAAAAAATTAATTTGGGGGTTTACCCATAAGTGCTATGAGTCCTGTAAATTTCACGAAGATCAGACAACGTTTTTGGTCACATGACCTGCTGTTAGGGGGCGCTATGGAGACCCCTTGCCACATCCACCCCCAATGATGTTGAAATTGAAACGGCGTTACCAGGTGTGACATTTTACGCAGTGCATGTATTAACATCCGACAATGTATGGAGGAGTTATAAGGAGTTGTTTGTTTATACAAACAAACAACAGCCACGCCCACCTGGTATAACGTAGGCAAAATCTGTCGTCAAGTTTACATAATCAAGGCCTGAGGATGATACAGTTCCAATCTGAAGTCTGTGGAGTCAAAACTGCAGGAGGAGTGCGTTAAAGTACGAGGCCTGGAAAAATGCACCTGTGGCGGAAAAAATGCACCTGTGATCCAAGATGGCCGACTTCCTGTTGGACTTAGGGTATGGGTCCAAGAGGCTTTTTTGTGCGTCTGGTCATGATATATATGAATCCTAAATTTCGTTCATGTACGTGCATGTAGAAGGCGGGGCTTCAACTTTTAATGTTCTAGGGGGCGCTGTAGAGTCATTTTGCAACTTAAAAGGTGGCAGTCATACCAAAAAATAATATTCGTGAGTCTTGACGAGTGTGTCCAATTTGGTGAGTTTTAGAGTTTGTCAGTACATGCTAAGTGGGAAAAGGCATTAGGGGGCGCTACTGAGCTGTTGGGGCAAAATGTTGGGCAAATGTGGTATCAGATGAAACAGCTCATGATTTGAAACCTACGTGGCAGGTTTCATGATTCTGTGAACATCATAAAGTCCTCAAAGCGGTGTTTGAAAAATGAAAATCGGTGCACGCCACGCCGCGTGGGCGACTTCCTGTTTGGTAAAAAAATTCCACAAAATTAATTTCCCAATAATCCGATGAGACCTATGACATATGTAAATTTCATGCAGATCCGAGAAGATTTGTGGTCACATGACCCGACGTTAGGGGGCGCTAGCGAGTCCCCTTACCACGCTTGCGTCCAATCACGTTAAATTAAATAAATTTTCACGAGCTGCGACATGTGTGCAGAATTTCATGAGTTTTCATGTATGTTCAGGCCACCAAAAATGCGCTCAAAGTGGCGGACAAAGAGCGTGAAAAATAATAATAAGAATCTTGGCAATAGCAATAGGTCCCTCACTGACTTGTCAGTGCTCGGGCCCTAATAATAATTCCAGCAATTACAATAGGTCCCTCACTGACTTGTCAGTGCTCGGGCCCTAATAATTCCAGCAATTACAATAGGTCCCTCACTGACTTGTCAGTGCTCGGGCCCTAATAAGAATCTTGGCAAAAACAATAGGTCCCTCACTGACTTGTCAGTGCTCGGGCCCTAATAATAAGAATCCTGGCAAAAGCAATAGGTCCCTCACTGACTTGTCAGTGCTCGGGCCCTAATAAACATTACAATTTCAATAGGGCTTTCGCCAGGCGACTTGCAGTCGCCGCTCGGGCCCTAATAAACATTACAATTTCAATAGGGCTTTCGCCAGGCGACTTGCAGTCGCCGCTCGGGCCCTAATAATAATAATAAACATTACAATTTCAATATAGCATTTTTCCCCGGGGGTCTTCCATACCACATGATTACTTGATTACTTTGGGGTCACTTGCACTTTGGGGTCACTTGCACGTTGGGGCATGAACGAATTTCAATAGGGCTTTCGCCAGGCGACTTGCAGTCGCCGCTCGGGCCCTAATAATCCAGCACCCCATTAGGGTTTGAACCCTGACTACTAAAACAGTTTGTGGTGGACGTGCACATCCAGAAAAAGAATAAAAGCAGGTGCTGGACCAAACAACGAATGTGTGCAAGCAAGAAAGAAACAAGTCTGCACACTGCAGCTCCCAATGCAAGTAGATGTATTAACCCTAACTACTAGAAATATGCTTAGCAAATATGTAGAAACATAAAGTAAAGGAATTATATAAAGTACTAAAAAAAAAAACACTGGAACTGTAAAAAGATATTCAGGGAGTTATTCTGCTCAGTTTCATTTTAAATGGTCTTGGTCACAAGTATAGAGACCATGGGTGTATTACATTGACATATAGATATACAGATAGTAGCGTTTCCTGTTTTGTGGAGGAGGTGAGCAGCAAATACATAGCAGGAGGCAGTAACACAGGGGCCAAAGATCACAGCTGCTTTGTAACCTCAAAGCAGCAGAAGAAGAAGACAAATGATTGCATCAGACAGCTTTTCAGTACAAGCATAAGGTCATTTAAAACAGATATTAATGACAGCATGATAGCAATTAAGGGTATATCTACATGTTTCCTTTGGGTTCCTGGTCATTTTGGTATGGAAGGAAATGAGCAGGTGGATATTCTGGCTAAGCAAATACTCAGAATGAAGCATGTTGACCTTCAGGTTCCATAAAGCAAAACTGAAACTAAGACATTTGTAAGGACATATTGTGATGCCCCTGTAGGTTAATGTGTGGGTGGGGTTAACTTCTCTCTGAATGTCATCACTTATCTGAGAACAGGTCATACAGGTCTCAATCATTTATTATACATAAAAGAGGCAAGCAACCGACCGGAAAATGCAGAAACTGTAGCCAACCACACACAGTCATATATGTACTGCTGCATTGTAGGAAATACTCTGACTAAGAATAGTATTAAGACTCAAACCATACACCACTCACTCATGCTTAAAAAAGACTGATGCTGCACATGTACAACATTATACTTAACCTTATTATGTAAATCCCAGTAACATTGCACATAATATATCTCAGATTTTCTGCACTTTGCACATTTACTTTTATCTGTGTGAGCGTTTATTTATTCTTATTTATTGTTAATTTTATTTTTAGTATACTTTCACCCTTACACTGCTACTTTTTTCCACTGTACTGCTGTGTCAATTTTAATTCTCCCAAGGGGATCAATAAAGACATTTTATCCTCTCGTATCTTATCTTAGTAGCAAAATAAATCCCCCCCCCCCTACCATCACAAAAACACCCTAACTTTTCCTTTTTACTGTGACATAATTAAGTTTATAAAAAGAAACTGATTTAGCTAAAATAATCTATTTGTATTTCCTGCACGCTCTTCAATCTATCTCCATTGTCTACTAAATAACTATGCATTTACTTATTTTCTACATATGTTTTTTTCTTTTTTTGATTCTTCTTCTATTACCTTTTTTCATAAATGACTTCTCTTAACTCTCTTATAACTACATTTTGAAATGGACTATCTGATATTATTGTCGTAGTATGTTAATGGTTAATGTCAGCCTGGAGGAGGATTAATGGGGCCATTTATTGATGTTTGCTTGATAAAAATAATAAAAACAACCAAAGAAAATGTTTACTAAGCAGGGCAACAATGGGAATAAGTTTTATTTTTCTATCCCTGACAAAGTGATATGTTTTAAATGTTGTGGATAAACCTAAACCCAATAAAAAATAATAATAACGATAATATTTTAAACTACATTTAAAGTATCAGATATCCTGGTTTATATTATCAACATAATATATGTGAAATACAAGCTGTGCTGAGTAGTTTCGCTCTTGCACCACACTCCAGTCCAGTAGATGGCGGTAATGCGCCTCCAGGCTGGTTTACAGACCTCTAATAAACACACATGAAGAAGATACACAGTCAGAAGGACGGAGATAGAAACCAGGCCACGATCCGCCTGCCGTCGACAGTTTTACAAAAAAGGTTACATAACTGTCCAAGTGAGATTTCATCCTCGCTTTGTGTAATCTGCCAAGAGGGAGGCGTCGAGAGGAGTCTCTTCAGCAGCACATTTCTGTGATATTTACACTTTTGGCACATCATTTTCATCATTACTCACACGGTAACGTCAGTGTTTGCTACTCCTGCTGCCGCCGAAACGCTGTTAGCCATATTGACTGTTAGCCTGAGCGCCTATTTTTATAACATACTCGGACTACAATTAATATTTTGGGGGGTAAAAATGTTTCAAATCAATTCCTAGTCCGCCACTCTGTGTGATTTTTGGTGTTGGTGTTACTACTGTAGAGATATTTAGCGGTACATTATGAATACAGGCCGTGAAAAGGAGCTAATGTTAGCTCGCGTCGAGACGACGGCGCTGTAGCATCCTGTGGTGGCTAGTTAGCGTTAGCATCGACGCATGTTTATCCTTTATGCTGCCTCTAGCATTAAATATTAATAATCTGCTGAACCTGTACCATCGATTGTAATATAATCATTTAGGTGACTTTATATCAACTTCATATTATTTGTGGACGTATGTGTCTATTTGTGATGTTGATTGTAGGTAATCTCTATCGTGGCCATCTCACTCATGTTTTTGTAGCAGACCTAGATGTTCATTTACTGCGTCTAACGTGTTTATTGATTCATTCATTGTTTGTTTTCGGCACCTAAGTCTCACCATGCAAATTAACACGTTGGGATCATTTCTTAGCTTTGCCAGATATTCCTGAACCAGAAATCTGATTGTTTGGCCTCTTTTAAAACGTGTTGGATAAGCACGATAAACACATTAAAACATGGAAAGTGTTACAGGGGCAGGGCTGATTACAAACCTATGTGTAAAGAAGAAGCTAAGCCTGTCTCAAACAGCAGTCAGGTGACCAAATGCACATTTGAAATATTTTTTTTCTCAATCATTCTTCCTGTTCACATCAACCATTAGAAAATATATCCTTAGTGCATTTAATATATGAGGGACTGGAGCTAAAATCCACAAGCCACCTCCTTCTGTGTGTTCTGAAGCTAACATGAAGCCTCAGCCGTCCAAATGAGTCTCAAGTAGATATCTTTCAATGTTAGTCTTTAAGCCTCAAGATCCCTCTTTTTTGTTACTATACTTCCACCACAGCTCAACAGTGAAACACAAAGAGGGGTGTTGATGTGAAAAAACTGCAAATGTGGCAGATATCCACTTGATATGACTGACTAGTATGAACAGGAGGAACCCTCTAAACCCATCCTTTTATACTAATAAAAACATCATATTTCTTGCTGGTGCTTGATTACTTAATCCAGTCTCTTGTTTTCATGTTTACAAAGTCATTGTTTCTCTTCATAGGATCATCATGGCTGATGATTTTGACGTTGAGGACCTGCTGGAGGCTCCATACAGAAAGGTGGGTTGAAAGTTGAAGAAATGAAGCTTGTTTTCACTGTTATGATTTACTCTTGAGTCCTTTTTTTATATTTGCTACTGTGACAAAGTTTACTTGAATGTTGTGTGGTGTGATTGAGTATTTAAAACGCAATACAGAATTATAAATAAATCCGCATCTATCTCTCTTTATAGACTTCCCTAATGATATCTCACCTCTACTCCCATGAATTCATCTTTGATTCCACTGTGAACTGTGAAAAAAAGGAAGGTAGTTATTGCGCATATACTGATGTACTGTGGTTCACCTTAGGACTAAAAGAGACTCAACCTAGAACATTCAATCCCTATTCGGTTGCAACAAGGTGAATGCCAATTGGTTGATAAGCCCATTTTTACCTGTCCAGCAAAGGAGGCAGTATTCAGATTTACAACCTGCATACTGTCACTGTATCTCTGTGTAGTCATTTATAATCAGACTTTAAACTACTCGTCTGAGATGGACGAAAATGTGGCTTTTACGAGACCATTATTTAATCACATCAAGTGATTTTGATTTTAATTAAAAAGGGATAGAGCCCCGAGTTAATGTGTAACCCCCCCCCCCCCCCCCAAATTAATAGATATTGAATTATGTGGGTATGAAACTATAACTGATCTAATTAAAGTTGTAGTTCTGTAACAGTATGCTTGAAAAATGTAGAGATTTACTGCACTGCGTCATGATTTTATGGTGAATAATATTCTGTTGCTTGTAAATATGAATACTGCCTCTTTGCATTAGTCAACTGTAATGTGAATCAGCATCTTGATTTTGCATGCTACACAACACCACAGATATTGATATATTACTAGAATGACTGTAAAATAAATACTTCTATCTATCTAGCATCATTGTATTTTAAAGTGAGCTACTTTTCAGTTAATCATTTTTTAAGTCAAAAGGTTTAAACAATATGACTTCATTTTGCCAACTTAAGATAATGGTAGTTTAACACGTGGCTGAATTAATGGATTTATTTCTTTTTTTTTTTTATTTTGAATTTTTTTATTAATTTATTTTCTTGGGCGTCAATATTACTAAGAAGTGTGAATCCCTGTTTGCTTCAGGGCAAGATGTGTGACAGAGGTGGCATCGAGCTCTTACAGTCCAAGAACGAAAATGGGTGAAGATCACTGGACTGACACCAACCACACAGGATCTCTTTTAGTGGCCGTGGGCCATGCGTGGTCACATGATTAGGCACAAATAGTGGCATTGGTACGATCTATTAGAAGGGGAATGGTGGAGATGACCTGGCTATTGTCAAAGCTTCCTGAACTCAGCTAATATGTTGGACACTTTCCCTTAACTTTGCTTTGTTGCATTAAGTACTGAGCAGCCTTGTAAAAGACAGGAGTGGGATGGAAAGCTATTGGGGTGGTGGAAGGACACTGTCCAGGCATGACAGGAGGAAGTTTGAAGTATTATTATTAATTGAATATATTCTGCATTTTCTCTTGTCCCACCCCATCCTCTTTACCATGACGACTTGAAATGTTTCATCTACGTCCTCATGATGTTCTCCTATCAACCTTGCTTAGGATGAGATCAAGTCCTCTCATGCAAACGGACATGACGACCAACACAAGAAGTAAGTTTTGCATACGTCACATTGTTCCAAACTGCGGAAAGTAAACTGTTTTAAGTGAATCTTTAAGGTGTTGTGTTTGCACGAGAATAGCAGTGTTGTGACGTGTTTCAGGAAAAGGAGGAGCCGGAGCAGGAGCCGGAGCCCAGGCTCTAGGAAGAAAAGAAGCAGAAGCAAAGACAAAAAGAAGGGCAAGAAGAGGAGCAAGAGCAGGGAGAAAAAACGAAGCCGCAGCAAAGAGCGCCATCGCAGCCGCTCCCGAAGCAAGGAACGTTCTGGACGGTACAGAGCACGCAGAAGCCCTGTGTATGTAGTCTTTAAACTTGATGGCAGACAAGTAGTTATTAATCACTGGTGGGTCTGTCTGGTTTGTTTCTATTTTCAAACAAGAAAGGATAAAATTATTAACTTTCTGCACATAAACAGAACAACAGAACAAATTGTTCAGAAAACATTTAAAACAGTTTTTATCAGTAGTGTTTAGAGGATCTGATATGTATCGTAAACCTGATACAAGACATTCAGTTATATCCATACACAGCCAAACTATAGTTTGGACCCAAATTCTACTTGAACTTATGAACAAAATTAATATGGCTGCCAGAAATGTTTATACATGTTAGTGTTCTCACAGTACTGTATATAACAGGTCAAACAGGACCCTGTTAATTTCCTCGTACTCATGCACATCTGAGTGTGTTTGGCTATGTCTTCAGTGATTAAAAAATTAATTCCTCCTCTCTCTCTTTCAGCCGAAAACGTTCAAAAAGTCGCAGCCCTTTCAGAAAAGAGAAGAGTCCCATTAGGTGAGAGAAATATTCTTATTACTAGTTTTTGGGTTGAACATGAAGTTGCCTGATTTTTATTATAGTGGCATCAAATCCAAACGTGACCTGAGTTTTCTTTTTACAGATCTTGAATCATTCACCTTCTTCATCAGTTAGTAAACAGGAAACCCCTGGTTGGATCAAACATGAACTGAAAAAATCAGAGTTTCATTTTACTTTCAAATGTATTAATAATAACCTGGTTATGAAACAGTCTCAATTTAATACTGATGCCTTTATATGACTTAAAAGCTAAAATGCTCCATTCACTACCAAATCAGGCAATGCAGCACCTTCCCACATGGTTGTTCAGAGCTGTGGACATGTTTATTTGTGTTCTAAAACGTGACCACTGTGAAAAATTTAGAAAATAAAGCTTTATTTCTCAGACTTCTCACTACACTGCCCCTCATTGACTGCATTCACTTTCTAGCTCGCTCAACTTTTAATGTTATTAAACAAAGAGAAATGTCCTCCTCTTGTCCTCCATGCAGTCTTCATTCTGAGAAACACTACCGGTTTTGTCCATAGGGGGCATCAAAATCAGCACAAAATGAAAGTTCCTTGTAACTTAAAATGGTTTCTTTCTATGTTTCTGGATGTGTTTTAACTTATAAATGTTCTTTTTTTTAGGCAACCAATTGACAATCTAACACCAGAGGAGAGAGATGCCCGCACAGTTTTCTGCATGCAGCTTGCTGCGAGAATCAGAGCTCGAGACCTGGAGGATTTCTTCTCAGCTGTTGGAAAAGTCAGTTAAATTTGCTGTTAAAAGTTGTGTAATTCAACAAATGTAGAAATGATCCCTGAAGGTTGTCACTTGTTTTTTCTCTGTAGGTAAGAGATGTGAGAATGATCTCTGATAGAAACTCCAGAAGATCAAAGGGCATTGCATACATTGAGTTTGTGGAGGCTTCGTCTGTACCACTGGCTATCGGACTGACTGGCCAGCGGCTTTTAGGAGTGCCCATCATCGTCCAGGCCTCTCAGGTCGGTGGTGGTTCATCAATGTAATCTTTATAAAGGTGGATGTGACATTCATTATGTGATGAAATGTTTCTAATTGAACAAAACAATTCTAAAAAAGTAGAAAAAATACCTCATAAGCCAACACTGAGTTTAACACAGTTTACATTGGGTATTTCTACATTGTACACTGAATTAATCAGTAATCACTTAACACTGTCTACCTGCAATTACAGGCAGAGAAAAACAGAGCTGCTGCTGCTGCTAATAATCTACAGAAAGGCAGCTCAGGTCCGATGCGGCTGTACGTTGGCTCTCTGCACTTCAACATTACCGAAGAAATGCTTCGAGGGATCTTCGAGCCTTTCGGAAAGGTCAGGAACAAGTCGCAGTATTCAGTGAGAACTGGTGTAATTGCTCATGCAGATGTATTCATTACATTCGTCTGTGTTGGTGTGTTTTCTTTCCGTAGATTGAAGGAATACAGCTCATGATGGACAGCGAAACTGGACGGTCCAAAGGATACGGCTTCATATCGGTAATTAAAGCATGTTTCTGAATATATGGAGGAATATATTCTGTGCTGATAATATTATCATGTTTTTGATTCTCTCATTCTCTTTTAAGTTTTCAGATGCAGAATGTGCAAAAAAGGCCTTGGAGCAATTGAATGGCTTTGAGCTGGCCGGGCGTCCGATGAAGGTGGGGCATGTCACAGAGCGCTCAGACTCATCGACGGCCAGCTCGTTCCTGGACAATGATGAACTAGAAAGGACTGGCATCGACCTCGGCACCACAGGACGTCTACAGCTCATGGCTCGTCTAGCAGAAGGTTTGTTATAACCAGCATCTTTGTTTTTTATCCACAGTACAATGGCACCTTTGTCTGCAGTCATTAGACATGTAAGTAAAATCAGTGGTGTTCATATTACATGTGACACAGGAGGAAATCAGTTTTGCAAGTAAGCAAACCTGGCAGCCCTAACGTGGACAAGATGCTGTTCAAAAACTATGCCAGTAGTTTCAGTTCAGGTATCTGTAAAATATAACTCTTTTATCTCTTTAATGGTATCAGTAATAGGACAAAACTGTCTCTTGGTTTTTTTATTTGCGTGATTAAAATTCTCAATAATATTGCTTTAATATCTCTGCATCACCAACAGTCAAGGTGTAAAACAAGTGATTGTGACATTATGGGTCTTATTTCAGTACAGAACTCACTTGTGACTCCACTGTGGCTTTTTAATGTCCTATCAACCGTGCCAACAAATGGGGATTACAATTTTCCGTCATTTTCTTTACATAGTAAACAGGATCCAACATGTGCATGGCACAGGAAACCCATTATTCCTTTCCAACAGTGCGTTTGATGAAAACAAACCCATCTTAAGCCTGTCAGACTGTTAGTTTAGTGTCATATGTATAGTTTGTATTAAACCATTTTTCATTTCCTGTCTGCAGGAACTGGTCTGAAGATTCCTCCTGCAGCTCAGCAGGCTCTACAGATGACTGGCTCCATACCCTTTGGAAACATAGCCGCTACAACAGGTGAGTCTGGATGGTTGAAAACATGCAGTGTGTGTGGTTTGTTGTTTTTTTAGAAAGTTCACTGACCCCCTTTTGAACTTTTTTTTTACCTTCAGCTGTTCCAACTCCAGCTCCAAGTCAAGCCTTGAACCTTCCATCACAGCCGCTGGCCACACACTGCCTTCAGCTGTCTAACCTGTTCAACCCACAATCGTAAGGACTTAATCATTCATACTCATTACAGACCCCAGGGCTTTCAAATTCTCCTGTTAGTTTAGAGAACACTAAAGCGTTACATGACTTTTGCAGGGAAAACGACCCCAGCTGGGCCATCGAGATCCAAGATGATGTCATCGAGGAGTGCAACAAACACGGAGGAATCGTTCACATTTATGTCGATAAGAACTCTGCTCAAGTAAGTTGAAGATTGATATCCAAAATTCAAAAACTAGAGTAATATTAAATCCTGCTAATCTTCGCCCTCCTTTTGTTGACGTAGGGTAACGTGTATGTGAAGTGCCCCTCAATACCAGCAGCGATGGCAACTGTAAACGCACTTCATGGACGCTGGTTTGCAGGTATGAGTTCACACTTTTTGGTTTTGAATCCTCACAAGTTATAAAATATTATGTGGAGAAAATGTTCCAGGTTTTATTTTAATGTTTCTTTTCTTTTTTCACTTCCAGGCAAAATGATAACAGCCGCCTACGTTCCCTTACCGACCTACCACAACCTTTTCCCCGATTCAGTGACGGCAAAGCAGCTTCTAATGCCGGCCCGTCGATAGTCTGAGACATGCTTTATGAAAGTCAGTGTACATACATTTGTTTGCATTCATGAAAAATGTCATTGAAACAGATGCATTGAAATTAGTTGGCTGTGTGTAATAAAAGTCGCCTCAAGTTTCACGTGTCCACCATTGAAAATTAGGCAGTTTTGAGTTGGCTTTCAGATTTTTTGTGGGTCTGTGTTGTAAAACTACCACTGAGAAGTAATCTGCAGGTATCTATTGGTCTGTATGTTTTTAAATATTACTGTCTTATCTGCTTGTTTAAAAGACACTTTTAGGTTTGCAGAGAGTTACAAAAATGTGTTGGGTTAATATGCCTTAATGCCAAAAGTATATCAATGTCAACAATAATCCTTTGTAACTTTTTACAGCCATAATTTCATTTTTTGTATGAAGGCTCCCAATAAACTTTGGCAAATTTGACAATTCATTTTGTCATTCTGTCACTTTTTTGGAAGTGGTTTGTCAGTCTTGGGTTTAATTTAAACGCATTTTGATTTACAGCATTAAACCACATGTTTCACTATTAAGTTTTAATTTCTTCAAAGTGCAGTAGCCTCAATTTTTGTGATGGGAAATGTGTACAAAAAAACAGTAAAGCTTCTAGGTTAATCCCTTCAGCCTGAAAATACTCTTTTGTTTGAAACATTTAAATCTGAACTAAAGTTAAAGATCAGCCAAACACGATGTTTTGATCAAAGAGGAAAGTGAAAGTCATGCTGGGATGTTGAATCTGATTGTCTCATATCACTCCTGGATGATTTGTGTCACACGAACACAAACAAAAACTATTATAGGCTACACTAAGAAATTAAAGACTTGCATCATAGTGGACTATGCTAAATTGTTTTTAGAATAAATAGTGCTGACTTTTTTTTGTCAGTTAATGGTCCACATAATATTTGACAATTTGGACATCCATGATAAAAAACAAGACTAACCAAGCTAAACCCTGACTGTGGTAGTCTCTCTGGGGTCATATGGTAGAAATAAACTATCTGTAAATTGGTGTGCATCGCGTTTTGTTTTAATCATATGACCCCAGGGGGACTCTGTACTGTAGACAGTCTGAAGACAAAAGTAATCTTTTGAGGCAGGACTCTTCTCACTCAAGACCTGGGGGCTGGGTGTGACTGTACAGACTTTGGACATTGCACAAATGCAGAGTTTCAACTTCATGAATAGTGACGTGGTACAGTTTGAAGGTTTATTTTATTTTAACCTGTGCAAATAAATAAAAGCAAACAAAGAAAATCAATGTGCAGGGTTCACCCAAGGCATGTTGTAAGATGTATATAAAAATACTATTTTGAACAATTTGTATTTTGTTTTCAGTTATTGTATAAAAAAAATTAAAAAAACTTCATTAAAACTTCCAGACTCTGAATATCCAAATATATATAATTTTATATTCCTGCTGGATACAAAATGTCTCCTACTTGACTGTAAATAAGGTATCAGTGTTGCAGGCTTCACAGTTACACTTAACACCTGTGTAGGTTGAATATCGGACCAGGACCGGCTTCCAAACTATTTGTGATGTCACAAATCTTACTCCTAAATTCACTCTTTTAAGAAAACAAAACTGGATTTTCAATGAGCACAGAAAAACTCTCCACTTTTCAGCAGATGAATGTGAAAACAGCCCTCATGTGTCAGACTCTGCAGATACATCATTCTGCACAGTGAAGCTCCAACATTCAACCGTACAACAGGAAGAAAAACACATTTTTGAGTGGAGGGGAATTTTTAACCCGCTGAGAAAAATAGTTCCATAAATTTAGGTCACCTTTTCAGACTTAAGACTGACTATGGGTTGTGAGAAGATGTGTGGATAGTTAGTTTTGAAAATATGACCTGATATGATCTAGAATATTTCCCTACTTGAACTGTATCATATATAAAAAGTACATAATATTTGGAGAAGTTGTATTTCTTGATTAGGAACTGATGGGGAGCAAAGCCGTGAGCAGGTTGCAATCTTGCAAAGAAACTACAAGTTTTTTGCTCCAATTTTGACATTTTTGAAGGTAATATATGTTGGAAAGTAAATTTTAAAAAGTCACCAGCTAACAAAATTCCGATTCCGATTCCGGAGCGATTTCAGACACGGCTTCGTTCTCAGGCAGCATGTCTTTAGCAGACTTCAGAGATAATTACAAGACATTCAACCTACCGTTTATCCTGTTAGAGCTGCTCATGGTTGCTGTACTGTTGCATTTACCTTTCATGTTAAACAATTGACACAAGACCGGTTTGATGCATATATTGTAAACTTTATCTTCTAACAAAAGGTATTACAACAACAAAATGGCTTCACAATTTTCTTAACTGTCAATTTAATCTACATAGAACATTTTCTCTCTTTTCTTTTCTTTTCTTTTTTTTTTTTTTTTTTAAATCTTTTTCCAAATTTTACTCTTTTTGTATTTTTTTTTCCTTCCTCCAGAAAGTCGTTGACATCTGGAAAAGATATGACATGGTTAAATCTTTTGTGGCAACTCAGCACACTTTCTATCAAACACAGCTGTGCAGGACTTTTTTTCTGAAATGGCAAATAGTGATTGTCAGGAAGACTCAATTTTACAACTTCTTTTGCTTTTGATGTTCCACTCGTCGATACTGTCAAACTGAATTTATTTTTCAATATTTAGATATTTTAAGACATCTTGCTTATTAACATGTGTTAAGTTTTCCACAATAAGACATTGATTAGAAGACGACACACCTCTATTGCTACTGAATAATTATAAACCCTGAGGTCAGTATAAACTGAGTATTGCGACAGACTATACAGATCCTCCACTGCTGAAAGAAAAAATGTCTCAACAGAGGAAGAGAAGTTGTTGACCTGAAAGGGCTTTTCACTTTTTGGGAGAGCAATCCTTCGCCTGGTGAGCCTGCAGGACGGCAATCGCTTCGTCCACCTGATCAAAAGGAGAGGGACACAAATAAATAAATAAGAAAAAAAACAAAATAAATGGGATCAATTGTCTCATTTATGTATAATTAAAAGAGAAAGGTTTTAAACACTGCAAACCGTTTTCTTGGTAGATTCATGTTTTTTCCACTAAATTGAGTCAGACACATTTGGAAAACCACAGAAAAAATGTACATTTTTTGAAGCTCATGTTGAATTTTTGTTGCGTGTAGTAGTGGTTGGACAAAAAAAAATACCTCAAGGTCCACTTTCATGCTTTCTCCAGAGCTTTCTATTGCACCCTCCTTTCTGTTAACACTTTAAATCCCGCTGCTTTGCATTTATGTACAGTATTAGGATTATAAAACAGTAAAATAGTGTCAGCGGTTTAAAATGTTTATTAATATGTTTTAGTTATTTTATCACTAGTAAAATAAAATGTGGACATCTGGAAGTGAAGTATAAACAGATCATGAATGACAACAACCCAAGTTGTAATAATGTAAAATATATCTACACTGGAGAAGTTATATTTGTTGACCAATACTGTACATTAATTAACAGGCCTCCTATCTGTTTAAAACTACATTATAGGGTTTTATTAACCATTAATCAACTGTTTAAATACTGATTACAAATGCTATACGGGGCATAATGAGTTACTTTGCATCTGCTCAAAAGACAAGATATGGTTAAAAAGGCTAGTAAATAGACTTTGTGGTTTGACATATACACACATTTTTAAATTTATTTTTTAATAAAAAATGTCAAGAATGAACTTTCATGCTCAACTTAAGCTAAAGGAAGTTACTTTCCATTAACCTCACTGAGTGATGATTATTGTTGGATAAAATTATAGTTTAGTTGTGAAACTATTAGTACTACTTGAACGGGAATAATGTAAATATAAGTAGATTATTATTTAACATGTAGATCATTGCTTAAAAACAGCTCACTTTTGTAAATTGCATTAGATCCTGATCAATAAATAACAGAACTTATATTTAGAAAATGTTCACTACTTGTTGACAAAACTATGAAGACAAAAAACGTCTCACTTTGCTTAGCAGTGGCCTGCAGAACTTTTTTTTAAAAAGCCCTAAAAAAAAAAGTCAACTTCACCACATGCCTTAGAGTGCAGTGATTCAGGAGACTCCAGCATGTGTAGCAGCTCAGAGTTGTCGATCTCTAACAGCATTCCTGTGATTTTTCCAGCCAGGTTCGGGTGATGAGTGTGGATCAGCGGGTACAATCGCTCACCTGTGTATCACAGCAGAGAGAAGATGATCAACAACAAACACAGACAAGTTGTTGTAATCTACATTGATGAACAAGTGGAGGCGGGGGGGGGGGGGGGGGGGGGGGGGGGGGGGGGGCAGAAGTGAGCGACGCCACACCGAGAAGCTGTTTCTGATCCATGAGTGGAGCTGCAGCCAACATGGAGGCGGTGAGTGGTTCATGGCCTTGAACATGCACTGGTGGCTCCATCATAGGTGCAGGAATAGCCTAAAATTATCAAGCAGGACAAAAACTTTGTCATATAATGATGAGCTGAGGAGTTTTCTTTTAAATACTTTTTTACCATGAAATACAAAGTGAAATTTTACTGCAACATCAATTCAGGTTACACAAGAAATAAGAAAAGATATTGATTAGACACATATGATTTTGTGTGACAAAATGGTTTCATGGTCAAATCTGTCATCAAATTTGTTTTGAAAAGTTTTTGCCATCATGAACTTCTTTCATTTTCAAGCCAGTATTCAGCCACAAGGCCAAACTCATCTCAAACATTTGTAGTTTATTTAAAAACTGCACTTTAAGTCCTTATTGTGCTGGCAAGTCATTTTTTTGTGCCTTTATCAATGGTTTATCTTTTCTCTAATCTTTTAATGCTTTAAAAACCAACAAATGTTATTGAGCCATTTCTTTATGGATAGGTCCCCTGGGACAATTTTTTTCCTTTGGATGGTGAAGTATTGGCCTGCCCTTCTCTGCCTGTTTTGCTAATGCTCGTCACCTTTTTTTGGTTAGGTTTGGGCTTGATGAGTGAGACTGGTTAGCATTAGTATAAGAATATCAACGTAAGCCAATCCAGAGTCAGAGTATGGCCCGGTCATGACCTCACCATCCTAGGAAGAAAAGTACTGCATCCACTGTATACACCCATGATGATGCACACTTGTAAACATACGGGTGATACACTACACATTCCTGTCATCGGTGTCATGCTATAACAGATCTGACAGTTTGTGGCAGCAAGCTGGCAAACATGGATGTACACTGCAGGATTTAACACATTCATAAAATCATCTTTTTTTGCAGCTCTTTAACTACTGGCTCTACTATTATGTGTTACTTTGTACTTATGTCTACTGTGTGCTTTTATTGCTTTGCACTGTTTGTTATTGTGGTGTGCATGTTTTAATATTGACCTACTGAAGGGACTGCAGATGAAAATTAGCTATAAGCCTACTCTGGTACATCAAATGGTAACATTTATATTTAACACTGTACATGGTCTCAATAAACAAATTACTACTACTAAATGTTTTATGCGGTGTGTTTACATGCACTTCAGTAACCAGGTTATTCAGAGAAACCAGCTTATATGGTTAATCAGGGAATGCGTTCACGCGTTACTGTAAATCTGTGAAAACATGCAGCAGATCTGTAGACAGACTTTAACTATTAGTGATAGAAGACACTTCCCCTTTTCCGGTGTCGGCCTCAGAACAGCTCGACAGCGCAGTGAGAAAGAGACAGGCAGACAGACGGAGCAATACTCTTCCTCAAAGCACAAAGTGTCTGAATTTCAGCTGTCAAATGATCAATGCTTTCTCTGTCTCCTGTTGTTATTCTGCTGCATACTTGTAAAAGCCAATTAGGTGACGTGTACATCGCAGAGAAATTGCCGTTCTGCAGGCGAAATGTAAACGCACTGAGGATGGAGGCAGGACATCGACATGTTCAGACCTCTAGGATACACAGAAGGCGTCTGAATTTAAACATAACTTTAGTTTACAAGATAACAGGACACCTTTATACTGAACTTTATGGCTGTTTGGGTTTGGCAGCTGTTTCCTGTCCTGGCTGTGTGTCAGAATTAGATAAAACAGTACAAACATAGCACCTGTAGTCTTGTCATGGGTGCAGGCACAGTGATGACCTGCTGCGGGTTCCTCACTGCAGATGAGTACTTGTACTGACCGCTTCTGGTCATACCAGGCACGTCAGTGCGCCCTCCTCCAGTCTGAGTCCCGATGTTATCTGAATAAAAGACATTCGATGTGATACTCACTTCATGTAAACAGCATATTTTAGAAGGGGGAGATTTGTCCTGTTGTCAGTACAAATTGAGGCACTTACTTGTCTTTTGTGATGAACTTATGATGCGTGGAGCCTGGGTGGATGCCTGTCTGACTGTAGCGATGGGAGTGGAGCCACGTCGAGGAACAGAACTGCCATACTGGTTTGGGTACGGGCCTAAAAGAACAAACATGGGAGACGAGTTATGTACAATACAAATGACTATATACAAATTGCATGTTTACAGCAAATACATATTGACTGCATACATCTATAAGATCGAAAACAAATTATTCATTCACCCTGTGGTCTGGGTGCTTGTCCCGTCCAACAAGGCACCGGCCTCATGTTGCTGACAGCAGTGTGGTTGTAGTAAGAGCGAGTGGGAGGCTGAAAGATAAATATTAGCATTAACTGTATGGTGTCAAATTTCCCCCTGAATTTTCAGGGTTTTCTAATTACTGGCTGATGATTATTGACAAGCAAACTGAACAGGTAATATGAAGACCTGTCAATAAAGCAGGGTCCCAGATTAACACCTGCCACAGACAGAAGTCCAGTGAAATATGTTTATGGCAGACATATCAAAAGGAGGTCATCATCACATCAGTAAATTGGGATGCAGCTGACCAAACATTTACTATACGCAATGTGAGACAACACTAAATAAAGACGACACAATCAACAAAAAATAATTCAAAACAAAACGTCCTCTCCTCTGTGAATGTTCAGACCTGCATACCTGTGGCACACTCATGTAGTATGCAGCCTGGTGGTACGAGTCAATGATCGGACTTCCCATGGTCCTCAAGGTTGCGAGTCTCTGCATGTACTTATTGGTGAGGATCGCTTTACGCTCCTCCCTCCGCTGAGCCAGAGCCACGTACAGCGGCTTGGTTGCAACAATTCTTCCATTCATTTCAGTGACTGCTTTTGTTGCTTCCTCGGGTGAAGAGAAACAGACAAAGCCAAAGCCTTTGCTCTGCGAGCCATCTGTCATGACCTGTGGGAAACAAAGAAGCCCCAGTTCAGAAACGTTAAAGATAATTGACACAGAGGCAGCCAACAGGGTCAAAGTTTAAGTTGTGTGTCCTGGGCTCAGTTATAGACTACTGTATGTCTATCAGACTCATTGATGACCTTTAAAAAGGGTTAAACAAGTTGTTTGGCTCCACAATCACCTCTAATTTGACCATTTCCAAAGAGATTATTTGGCAGCTTATGTACAAAGCTATTGTTCAATCAGCTAACAAACATGTTAATGAGTTAGCTCAATGTATGGAGGCACAAACTTGAGGTTAAAAAAAACAACAAAAAAAACCAAAACCTCAAGCATAACAACTTGCGAATGGACAAGAAACTTTAGATCATTTTGTCCAGTTTATGTATGTGTTTTTACTTATACTTGTTTTTTATCTCCATATTTTAATACATTTCTGTTTTACATGACCATTTGAAACATACTGAGCATATTAACGGACATGTAAACTGATTATGAAGTGAGATGGTTTGAGAAGTTCACATCATATTTTAATGATTTTTCTCCCCTGTGAAAACTTGTTTCTACTCAGTTACACTGCAGCTGGTTCAAATAAACCAGAGCGGCTGTTTTTCTGAGGGAGGAAGAAGAGGAACACTCATGACGATACCTTAGCACTCGTGATAGTGCCGTAGGGGGCAAACTCCTTCCGCAGTCTCTCATCATCTATGGTGTCGTCCAAGTTCTTCACGTAGAGATTCACTCCCTGGACTCAGAAAGAGGAAGAAATGCTTCTTAACTGTTCTGTCAGTCAAAACCATCAACAGAAAAGCTTCAATAACCAAACCTATCATCTGACCAAACCCCCGGACCCACAAAAAAATCTGCAAACATTCACCATATAAATACAGATCAGTAACTATGAAAGTCATTAAGTCATCTTCAAATTCAATACAAACATATGAATGTAATGCAGCATCACCTGATAGCGCTGGATGCGGTCCTGTTTGATCTGGTCAAACTTACGCTTGAGCTCTCCCTGGCGCTCCAGCCGCTTCTGAGCTCGTCCCACATAGATCATTTTCCCATTGATATCTTTTCCGTTCATTTCATCGACTGCCTGGAAACACACGAGTATGAGATCATCGACACGCTGTGCTTACAGGAGAAAGTCACACGATCCTCGTAATTTTAGGTAGTTTACACATTTTTGATTAAGACTTAACACTGATTTTTGTGTCCACTTGTTTTCAACCAGTTTTTTCCTAATTCTGCACTTTTTCTGCACAAATTGCAGCAAGAATGAGAAAGAAAACCTGTTGAAGGATGTACAGCCCAGTTTAGTTTTCTCTAAAAATGTGCATAGTTTACCAAAATGAAACAGACTCTCTGCTGTGTGCTATAGTCATTCATTTAGTGTGTGGGTGTGTTTCTCCCTACCTGATTTGTATGTTGGTGGAAATCAGCAAATTTAAGTGGAGAGTTTGTTTGTGGGATGAAATAATGTTCAGGTCTGTTCGATGCTCCCGACAAAGTCAAAAATCGAGACCAAATCAGAGCTACAAGGGGATTAAACTCTTGACTTGCACTCATCAGGTGGCCAGACATACAACTCCAGTGGGACGTTGATTAGAAAATGATTAATCGATTGTCAGAAATTTTACCTGTGACTGTTTTGATACATTTCACTGGTTCCAGCTTCTTTATTATTATTTGATGCTTTTTTGATGTCATATATGATAACAAACTGAATATTTTTGAATTGTGGATATTTGGTTGAACAAAACACTTTTGAATATGCTGACTTTATAGACAAAACAAATAATCAGGAATATAATTGGCAGATTAAATATTAAATTATCTTTAGTTGCTGCAGCAATGCTAATTCTTTTCTGTCTTGACAAAAAGTGCGTCAGCGCTGCAAGTTTGTTTTGTCTTTGCCAATTCACTAAAATGACACTAACTTAAAATAATAAGATGGTGCTGCAGGTCTGTCCTTTTTGTCAAAATATTTCCCTGCTGCTGTTCACAACATCCAAACTGAGTGAAAACTTGACACACGCCACCTTCTGAGCATCCTCATGGTTAGCGTAGTTTACGAAGCCAAATCCACGTGACCGGCCCCTCTCGTCCTTCATCACTCGCACACTCAGAGTCCTCCCTGAGAGCGTGAGAACAGTTGTCTGACAATCTGATATGCAAAGTGATATTTACATAAACTGACTACTTTACCAATTTGTAAAAATAATTGAGAACATTTCCTCTTACCAAATACAGAAAAGACTTCTTTGAGTTTGTCATCAGAGTAGTCTTCACCAAAGTTTTTAATGTAGACGTTGGTGAACTTCATAGCTTTGGTGCCAAATTCCACCTCTCGCTCCTTGCGGGACTTAAAGTGGCCGACGAAACTGCAGGCGTTATCGCACCCGTCGCCAAGAGGAAAATAATGATGTAGTAAAAGAAAGTAAGACAAAAATACACAAATTAAAACTTTTTAAGGCACAAAAAGACTAAGAAATGTAAATATGTCAATATTGTTTACACCAGATCACAACATTGAAGGACAAAATGGGAATGCTTTACCTCTCCTTCCATTGCAAATTAAATGAAGTAAAGAAAAAAACTACACTGTATTAACACATGACTTTCTTGTGAGCTTGTTTTGTGTAATGTTGTCACCTGTTTATCCCTAAAATTACAAACACACACAAAGACAACAAAACTAGACGTGGATCCTACCTATTCACTGACCTACGGATGGTGAACTGACATTTTTCCCCCAGGAAATGGCCCTCTGGGTTGACAATGCCAGATGCCAACTGTTTATCTGTCTCTTGACTATGCAAAAAACATAACATGGGAAAGTCATCTGCAAAAAGTCTGATGTCTTCAACAGAGTCATCGGCAGTGAATATAGTGAACATACAAAATATATTCTGCACTACTCTTTGCCTCAACTCACATTGCACTTTGTTTAAAGCATTGTTTGGCCATTGTGTGGGAAAGCTAACTGGGGGGTATTCCAGGTAGGAGGTTCAACAAACTCTGAGTCTAACCCAGAACTCTGAGTTGACTTACTCTGAGATGGGAAACTGAGTATCCGGTTCCAGAACAGCTGATCTGAATTAGGTAAATCAACTCTGAGTATGTTAACCTTGAGTTTAGCACGTGCGCGACCACTATACAAAGCCATCATCAATGGAGCCCCGATACCTTGATTCACCATGGCAACTACTGAGAAAAAAAGCTCGAGTTACGTCACCTCACTGTAACTGGAGCTCCCCCTGCAGGCCTGTGGCGAATATGATCATATATTTCACAAAAAGTAACACCGCTGCAGACGTTAAGGAGAGAGAAGCGGCATGGGAGAAAATTGCTGCCCGAGTCAATTCTTAAGTTGTAATGCACTACTCCACTGACTTAACTTACCTCACTTAAAATTGTAGCATACAGGTGAAAAAGTGGTGTAACGTATTTGGAAGCAGCTAAAAATAAAATAAAAAAACATAATTCAGAAAAGTAAGGCACATTTTGCTGGGCTATGATTGTACCTCGCTTTGATTTTATTCATATTTGACTTAGGCTATTAAACAAAGTAAATATTAATTCAGTGGCTACTTCAACATGTAGTAATTTAAACCCCCAACAGAAAGCTGCCTTACACATATGTCCTCTCATCTAATATCCTGCTTAGTAGATTAACATTTTACACTATTTTAACACTTTTATTTAACACAATTTTACATATAATACATATTGGAGTCATTGATTATAAGACTAACATGTGACGATGTGTAGGCCCTACATGAATATTAAATAAAATACTTCCTAAAAATTAGATTAACAAGAAGGCAGATATGGCCGGACAATGTTAAGAAAGGATTGAGTGTAATGAACAGTGATACCGTTCTAACAGATATTCTTCTCGGAATGAAAGCACATCCAATTGAGCCCTGATCTCCCGACATAAGGCATTGCAAAAATAATTCTGCCTCGATATCTATCGGATTGCGAAGAAACGGACAACCCATGTCTGTCAGCTTGCTGTCTGGCAGGTGGGAGGAGACAGGTAGAAACTCCGGGTTTCTTACAGAAAACCTGCCAACGAGCAGGTTATGTTCACAGAGTCAGTTACCATGGTGACTGACTCAGAGTTTCAGTTACCTCTCTTTCTGGAACGGAAAACACGGAGTTTCCCTTATCTCAGGGTTAACTTACTCTGAGTTTTCACATAACCCGCTTTCTGGAATACCCCCCAGGTCAAATCAAAGTATTTTGTTTACTCACACTTTCCTGTCATTCAGCAGCATCCCATTCATGGTTTCAATGGCCCGGTTTGCAGCCTCATGAGTCTCAAAGTGGACAAAGCCATAGCCTTTGGATCCTTTGTCATCACAAACAACCTAGAAAGACAAACGCTTTAGATCATACTGTACTTTCGCTGCAAAAACCTTTCTTGCATTCAAGGTTAAAGCGGCAGTGAGAGTTTTCCTGCACACAAACACATTGTGTGTAGCCTTGTGTTCTAACAAATGTGGGAATCGATTTTCTTTCTTCTTCTCTACCTTTGCTGATGCATTTCTGTGTTTCATGGTGCATTAAGGCCAGTTCACACCAAAGATTCAGGACGAGACGAGTTAAAACTTGCAACTACTTGCAATACGCCTACCTGCAAAACTGATTTACACCAATGCCACAAGACGAGACGGTGCATCATCTCCATTACAACGACTTTCTGTAAAGTAGCCCTTTTCAGGCTTTTTTTGTAGCTTGATATCATTTGTAGTGTCTTAAAATGTGAATGATACTTGCTACAGTTGCATTTCTAGAATTGATGAACCCGTGAAAACATGACAAAAACAAACAAAACAGAGGGCCTAGGTTCTCTTCTGTCCAAAACTACCATTTTAACCAGCTGACAGTGCTACAAGCTGATTGAGCTGTTGAAACACGTGATATGCCTTATGCTTTAAAACCAGCCACTGGTGACATGACAAATTGGGTCACAGTCGACGCCATCACCCGGCTTCAGTAAAGCTGAGAGGCCAGTTCACACCGCTGCAACTTTCTGAAATGGTTTTGTCTTGTTGTGAAACTTTGGCCTGAAGATCAGTGTAGTAGTGTGAAGTGATTGGCACAACCAAAACGGGGACCCACTCGTAAAAACATTTGAGCCCTACTAGAGGCCAAAAACTCCATAGTTAGCCTAGTGATAATTGAATCTCTTAAACACAAAGTAATTAAAAATTAAATTAGTTGCTGATATTTTTGTTTTACTAGTCAAGTCTAACTTTATTTGTATCATACATTTAAATCAATCACAGTTGACCAAAGTGCTGAACAAGCTTAAAATACCTAAATATATAAATAAATATAAAAATAAATAACAAATTAGAATAAAAGAAAGCAATAGACATAATTAAAGAATTGCTGCACAATATAAGAGCAAGTCAAAGTGTCATGCTAAATTTGAACTAATAACCAAAAGGAAGAGGTTGGTCTTCAGCAGCAACTTTAACATCTACAGGATCTGAGCAGTACTTATATGAATAGTTAAGCTGTTCCAGAGATTAGGGGCTCAGTCTTGCTCATCTTGCTACTTGTATAAAAAGAGGCTCACCTGAGTAGTGCATCACAGTTTGCTGCGATAATCATTTTTGATGCGATTTTGAAAACATTTGCCATATTGGGGATAAACTGCTAAATAAAATGCTTATTTTTACACCAGTTAAAAACATACTGTCCAGCTCTACCCTTGTATACAAATCATACTCTCACAACATCGTATGTAGAAGAAATATCAGCTTAATATTACTATAGTGTAAAAGCAAAGTTGTCCAAGAACACAGAGCTTTGACAACCATGCAAAAGTCAAACAGATGAGGATGGTGATGATGATGCTGATGATGATGATGATGATGATGATGATGAAGAGGATGCAGGCTACTTACCTTGCAGGACAAAATATTCCCGAAGGCTGAGAAGGTATCATACAGGGCCTTGTTGTCAATGGACTCGTCCATGTTCTTGATAAAGATGTTACCCACGCCAGACTTCCTAAGTCCTGGGTCACGCTGAGACCACATTATTCTGATAGGCCGACCCTTGATAACATCATAGTTCATTGTATCCAGGGCACACTCCGCTTAAACAACATCAAAATTGGTTTTAAAAAAAACATCTCATTGCCAAGAGTCAATATTAGTTAAAACAATAAATCTAAAGACAAAACAATAAAATAAAGTTTTCAATATGTGTCATTAAGCACCACAGTTCTTTATAATGAAAAACTTAGTGACAGCTCCATGGAGGATTGAACTTTATTTCATATATCAAGCAAGTGCATGCCTGATAAAAAGTTGTGCTACTCAGAGCTCCACCCATAAGCTAAAACAATGTGTCAGATTTGTTGCAGGGTTATTTCTGAATAACTTTAGGATATCAGGTGAATTCCAGTTTGACTTCACCATCATCGTGCTGTCAAATACTGTTTAGTTTTCCCGGTTTTCATTGTTATGAAAGCTGCTCATTAATTTGCAGCCTCATTTTCAGACTATAATGACAACATTTTCTATATTTTATGGTATATTATTCATTTTTATTTTATTTTAGGCTCTAGAGTGTTTCTTCTTTTTTGTCACATATTAAACGTTGTTCCTTTACGTCTCTAGACAAAGGAAAGTCTTATTTCTGTATTTTAAATCATTATTGTTGATCCTTGGTGAGTGACACTTTCCTGCACAGAAGGCTATTCCGGTGTGTTACAACACATTTCATTGCACCTGCCAAGCAAAATCAACTTCATACATGAATCAGACTTACCAAGGAACTTGGAAAAACAATGTCTGTGTTTTTCCATTTTCCAGCGATAAAAACTGCATGTAAGGATATGTTCACAAAGTGTGTGTAAGAACAACAGTCAGGTGCCCAAATAAACACTGAAAGAGTTTTTCCTCCCTGTAATCATTTCTGTTCATACTGGCTAAAAAAAATGCACTTTCAAAGCAAGTTATGGGGACCAAAGTGTATCCACGCAAACATTTTGTGTAAAATGCATTTTAAAGTATTTTATGAGGCTTATATGAGGCTTCAGCAGTCTGCGTTATTCATAGTAAGAGGATATCTGTCATATGTAAAGTCTTTTTAGCATAAAAGTCCCTCTTTGCATTTCCTCGGATGCTGTGGTGGAAGTAACAAAAAAGAGGGATTCAAGCCCTAAAAAGACTCAAACACTGAAAGATATCTAATTGATTTGACTAATTTGACTGAAGCTTTATAATAGCTTTAGATGAGGTGAATTTGGCCAGGGTGGATACTTTACCATCAGCTGGTTGCTGGAAGTTTATGTAGGCATATCCCAGAGATCTGCGAGTGATAATGTCACGGCACACACGGATCGACATGATGGGCCCAGCAGGAGAGAACTTCTGGTAGAGCATGGCCTCCGTAACATCAGGATGCAGGTCGCCTACATACAAAGAGGCAAGGGGGTAGGATGGTCCGCTGCTGTTCATCTTTGTAACAGCTGGTTCAAGAGAGAGGAAAAAACGTTGTGGAGTGTTGGATTTAGAGTCAATTAATCGATTAGTCAATCGTCAGAAGATTAATCAACAACTATTTTGATGATTGATTCATTGTTTTGAATCCTTTTTAGGAGAAAATAAAATCCCAAATTCAGATTCCAGCTTCTTAAATGTGAATATTTCTGGTTTCTTTAGTCTTCCACAATGTAAACTAAATATCTTTGGGTTGTGGACTGTTGCTCGGTGTCATCTTGGACTTTGGGAAAGAGTGATTGAATCAAGAAAATAATCAACAAATTAATTGATAATGAAACATTTTTGTTAGTTGCAGCCCTAGTCAGACTGTGTTTTTGAAGTTGATACTAAAACGCTAATGCACACTTACAAAACAAAACAACCCTTCAGTTGGCCTGACAGAGAAATGCTGATTTGACTCTATGGCCACATTAAAATTAGAAACACATTTCACTATTTCCATTTGTCCTAAATGTGCTTAGAAGGCTGCAGCCAGATATATTTCTAATAGTGTTCACCCCATTTCTATTTATTTATTTATGAGGGTAGACAAAATATTGAGAATATGAAATGCAATAAAAATTAAGGTTACAGCTAACAATTACTTTCAGTATCGATTAAACTTGATTATTTTCCCGATTTATTAGTTGTGTGGTCTATAAAATGTCAGAAAATGGTAAAAAAAAAAAAAAAAAAAAAAATGTAGATCACTGCTTCCCAAAGCCCAAGATGAAATCCTCAAATGTCTAGTTTTTTTTTTACTACATCAGTCCACAACCCAAACATTGAGTTTACTGTCAGAGAAGACTCAAGAAACCACAAAATATTCATATTTGATTTAAAGCTGGAATCAGATCATTTGGCCTTTCATTGAAGAAGAAAAAAGAGACTCAAAATGATTAATAATAATCAAAATGTTTGGCGATTAAATTGGAAGTCTTCAACTAATCGACTAATCTTTGCATCCCTAAATAAACTTTAAACACCACCAACAGTTGTCTCCAAAATGACAACAAAGTTGAATAAACACATCTTTAATACAGTTTCAAAAGATAGATAAATAAATATCAAAGCTGCTGAATGTGCATTCATAAAACTACACAGGCCTGGAGAGAAATACAAATCGTAAGTTTTTCTAATTATCATTTTTATTATATTATCGACTATTCTAATATTTTCTCAATCGATTAGTCACTGTGTTTATAAAATGTAAGATTTTCTGTAGATGGACTAATTGCTGCATCTTTATATATTATGTGGACTCTTTTTTAATTAGCTTTAAGTCAAAAGGAAAAAAAGTGACTAAATAAATGTAACTTCTTCCATTAGCCAAAGTTTGACATCCACTTCAAATTACACAACTACTAAAAATGTAGTTCAAAATCAAACAAAAAATATTAGCTGCCATGTTCCCAAAAACAAAACAAAAAAAAACTATTAAGGGCTAGCTAAAGTTGGCTAAATTTACATTTTCTATTTGAGCACTTTATACAGAAAAAGGTGAAGCAATTTGATTTCAATCAAACAAAGCCAATCCAAATCACCTGAATTGGCGTTACTCACAGTTTTTTTAACTAGCCGAGGCGTCTGAGTTTCGGTGTGATTTTGAGTGTTAGCAGGTCGTGAACGCAGATCACACTTCACACATGGGCGGGAGGTTGTTTTCGTTTAATTAGAGCCGTGGAACACCTGCAGCTCTCCTCCGCGCAGTTTTATTTCAATTATAACTGTGAGGCTGTGAGAGAAACCTGACGTGATGCTCCGCGAGGAAAACTAGTTCTCGCTCAACATGGGGTTAAAAATGAATTGAATGATTTTTTTATTTATTTATTACTGACATATAAAATCAGAGTACACCCACACTTTATCCCCAAACTTCTGCTTTATCTTTAAAACGTCTTGCCATGTTAACTAAACCATATTAAATAAGCAATCCTTAATGAATAAAAATGAAGACGTAATTTGCCTGTTATCTTAAACGAAACTTTATTTCACTGAATGGTCTTTGACACTTTCCTATTTTCTTACATGTATAGTGAAACTAGAATGTTTTTTAAGATACATAAACACAAAGCTAGAATTACACCAACCATTGTTTATCTCCATTTTCGTCATTTGCTTTTTTAGAGCTACTCTAAAATTTTCACAACCACGTGTGTGCACTGGGTAATAGACTGTTACAGAAGCAAATTTTTTTTTTTTTTTAGCCATAAGACTTGTCAGTAAAAACAAAGCAAGTAGATACCTGATATACAGACAGGCTTCGTTCCACATTCACTAACTGCATTTTTCATCAAGCATAATAATAAACTGACATTTTTTATTATTTTTTTCAACAGAATATTATTTCAATTCATCGGAGCATTGTCAGAGTAAACAGACTGTCAGCTATAATGTGGAATGGTGTCTTCAACTACAATATGTGGAATGTAGTGGTGATAAACATGGTATTGTGACACTGAGCTTCTTTCAAAACTAAAAAAAGAAGGAAAAAAAAGGGGTCTTCTTCCAATTGCACCTTCAAAAAAACAACACCTGATTTCTGAGGCGATCATTCACGTCGGCCATCTTTAGGAGCAGCAGAGTGACGCACCTTTAAGTTAAAAACTGAAGTCAGGTTGAACCAATTTTAAAAGTTTATCTGGTCTAACTCGTTCTATTTTTTGAGACAAGCAAATGCTGCCACCTAAAAATGAAAAATAGAGGCTGCAAGAGAAAGCCAGGCACAATTTTTTTTTTCCTTTTTTCTTTTTTTTTTCTCTTTTTTTTTAGGGGGGAGAAAACAACCTCTTTTAAGAGGGATATTTCGCAAGCAGGGTTGATACAGTGTGGTAAGACATTTTCAATTAACATCAATAAAAGGTTACTTTTAGGTTTTACATACAGATGATAGTCAATCTTGCAAAATACATGGAACCACAGTTACGCACATACAATTTTCATTGTACTGAGATCAAGCAGCACCTGAACAGTGAGTAAAACTATAAAGACAAACCATACTTAGTTCCAAGAAAGAAAAAAAACCAAAAAAAGGAGCACTGCCTTTTCGTAAGCCTAATAATGTGGAATGTCTTATGTCTGAACAAATCTAACATGACAATTTAAGGGGTCCCTTAAAACTTTTAAAAGTGTGAATTTGTGAACATGATCAAGGAGCATTACACCAAGATGTCAGTGTCACAATACAGCCTGCCTCCTTTCTGTATGAGCCCACAGCAGAATTGCAGTTAGTTGAATACAGGATTGTACGCGTTTTCTGGAAAAGTCAAAACACAAAACTGCCTTTGGGGGGTTTGTGAAGCGAATGGAACACCTACCATCACAGTGTTTGGTGGAAATCAACTGCCAGTTTAATTACCATACAATAAAACCTGTAAATATCATGAGGAATCACAAATAAGAAAAGTAACACAAAAAAAAAGAAAAAAAAAAGAGGGGGGATGAAAAATGCACAACAAACTAGCTGGGACAAAGGAATTTGGAAGGACGATTAGAATTCACAACACCCCCCTCCCCCCCCCCCCCCCGAGACCACACATACACACACACACACACACACTATATCTTTCACATCCATTCACACATGCTCACTCGCCACCGTACAAACAAGCAGACATACACACAAAGCCAACAAAAAAACAACAGCAACATGGACTCACTAATCAATACAACATGTTTCCACAAAGTGACTGAATTTGCTAACAACTGAAAATTACCATCACCTCACAGTGAACTGAGAGGGGTAAACTAGTTGGTCGGGAGCAATTCAGGCTGCTTGTCATACAGAAGAGGGAGGGGCTGATGGAGTGGAAGGGGATGTATATAAGCTGTCTGTGTTTAAGATAAGAGTGTAGGTGGATTAACAGTGCAATTTCATTAGTTTTCCCCTTCTCCGGTCTCTCCCTCATCTCCCTGGTTTTCTGATGTCCACAGCTGGGAACAGAAAAAGAACAATGTTACAACTTGCTGTATATTATACATCAGGATTAATCAGAAGTGAAACCGCATTCAGCTTTTGACTCACAGTCAGGTTGTCCCTTAGTAGTTGCATGATCAGGGTGCTGTCTTTGTAAGAATCCTCATTCAAAGTGTCAAGTTCAGCGATGGCTTCATCAAATGCCTGAAATACAGAGATTAAAGTTAATTCAAAAACCTCTTTTAAACAAAGTTTGGGAGTGACTAAGCAAAATAAATACAAATATTTAAACTAATCAGCACAAAAAAATAAAAATTGCCATTGTATGCAGATATGGCTATCTGTGATGCCTAGTTTAGTCAACTCTTGAAAAATATGATTTCCCTTTTAAAAGGTTTCAAAACTACGCCTATAGGTTTCAGTTCATACCGTCTTAGCCAGGCTGCAGGCCTTGTCCGGGTTGTTGAGGATTTCATAGAAGAAGACTGAGAAGTTGAGGGCCAGGCCAAGCCTGATGGGGTGTGTTGGCTGCATCTCCCCCTTGCTAATGTCAAAAGCTTGTTGGTACGCCTGCTGGGAGTTGTCCACTGTATCTGTAGGTAAAGTAACATGGACAAAAAAGATTAACATTATTTATGGTACATTTTGAAGCTGTATTCAATTATTTTTTTTGGCAACTTTACATGGGACCGTTTGTTGAAATGGTTAGCAAAACATGTTAGCAAAAAGTTGTCTATTACATATTGAGCAGACACAGATAGACGCTAGCAACAATTTGGAGTCATGTTTGTGTCCACTTGGCAAATGTTAAGGCTGATGTTCACTCCCTTTTAGTGTTCCTATGGGAAATGTGCTCCTCTATGTTCACCAACTAGGTGTAGAATTGGTATGTCTTCTGTTTGGCATATAGCCTACAGTCTGTAAAAGGTAACAAAGTTGATGAGTGGTGAGAGTGAATAAAATGCTATGTGGAGTTACATATAGCTGAAAGGAACTGCAGTCCGGGGATAATTCTCAGTGGGATTGTCATGATGAGCAACCCCTTAACATTTCATAAAAATATTTTACCCATTGTTAAAAAAAAAAAAAAAAAAAGATTAGTGAAACTTAAATCACTATGTGTCATACATTACTTTGGCAGAAATGGCAATATGCTCACTTACCCTTCTTAGCATCCCCAGATGCAACCTCAGACAGGTATCTATAATAGTCGCCTTTCATTTTCAGGTAGAACACCTTGCTTTCAGCAGCAGATGCATTGGTAATGAGATACTTGTCCAGTAGCCCCTGAAAAAATAATTTAGTTTGTCAGTGTTGTGATAATCAGGCAATATTACACATGTACACTATCTTCACAGGTGTATGAAGAACCACTGTTAACAACCCAAGAATAAAAAAATTAAATAATGGATAAATAAATCAGAAACCCTTACAAGCACATCATGGCAGATTTCCTGCAGCTCAGATTCAATCTTCTCCCGGTATTCGCGAGCCATCTGCTGTTTTTTGTCATTACCCTCGGTCTTCTGCTCGATGCTGGAGATGACGCGCCAGGATGAGCGGCGTGCTCCTACCACATTCTTGTAGGCAACAGAGAGAAGGTTGCGCTCCTCGTTTGACAGCTCTGCACCTTGTTCTGTCACCGACTTCATGGCTGCGGCCATGTCATCATAGCGCTCAGCCTGCTCGGCAAGCTTGGCCTTCTGTACCAGGTCGTTCTTATCCATTTTCTAGACTGAGGAAGAGAGAGAAAAAAAAAGTTAAATTAGATAAAGTTAGGTGTGATTGTTCAACAGACAAGGAAGAATGTTTCACAGTTGTCCTCACGTTGTGTATTTTTTGCTTGGTGGTCTGAATTATGTATTGAGAACTTTAGTTTTTGCTTTGACACACCAGGTATTTAATGCAATCAAACAACTGCATTCAAATGGAAGTGAGGAGGAAGCATTGCACACTGGGCCCCTTGGCAAGTGGGTCAACCATACCCGTGTTAAGGTTAGCTGCTAGCTAACTGAGAGCGTCCTCCAATCCTGCCTCGTCCATATACCTATTTAACCTATTTATGTCTTAACAGATCTGAATCCAGTTCATTACCAGTCTCCGTGACGGGAAATATATCATGCACAGCAGGTTTTTACCGACTGGTTTAACATCAAGTTTCAATCGACACTTGCTCCAGCAGCCGATGCCTCCCCGGGTCTCTCTGATAATATCACACAATTTACTCATTAAAAATGCGACATCTCTGATTTATTATCATCATCATGTTTTATTCGCACTGACGCTGGTAACCTAACTGGATTAGATAACGTTTCTGGTGCTAATCTGTCGTATTCATGATAACTCAAAGCTAGTGCAGAGAGGCTAGCGGTGAGTTAGCTGTCGTTGTCTAATGCACCGCTATCTGTCCCGCTAGCTTAGGCCAACGACTTTCATTTAAAAAACCACGGGCGTCTCGGGTGTTGGCAACCGACAGATGGCATTTTTAAAATCACAAACAGAGCACAAAATCTGTCACTGTGGTGTTTTACAGTTGCGTTTAATTCATTTTGAGCAGCGCTAGCACGGCCCGCCCAGCCTGCCGAGCCCGTCGGAACAAAGTGTCATGGAAGCCGTCGGCTAGCTTGCAGGCTAACTTAGCCGCTACATGCTAGATAGCCTGCTCCGTTAGCATGATGGCTGCTCGAGAGGACCCGACCGGACACGATGAAAGCAGCGCGTTTACAGTTGACACACGGGAGGAAATCTGGTACTAGAGTGCGCTAATCATAAGCATGAGGTTGATATACTTACAATATTGGCGACGTTTAGTGCTGCTTTTTTTTCTTTCTCGCTCGCTCTCTGGACGATTCAGCCTCCGTCCTCCGTCTCGCTCAGCGTCTCGTTCAGGGCAGTACCACTTCCGCTACACTGGCACTTGTATTTCCTCTTTTTCCCACCACATCTGCCTTACGTAATGCAACCACTGCTAAAAAAAAACACACACTAAATAAGACCATTCATTGTCCAAGAAACTGTTATACATTTATTTTGGCATTGCCCATTTGTGAGGATGTTCTGACAAAAACCTTTGTGATTTTATTGTTGAACATATTGATGAAAGTTTTAATTTAATTTGAAAGAATGTGTTGTTTGGTCTCATGGAAAATAACACACAGAACATAAATCTTATTATTATAATGGCCAAATTCCATATCCATAAATGTACATTTACAGGTAAGAAACCATGCTTTATTGCATTTAGCAATGAGATCAAACAATTCATTGATTCAATTAAATCCTCCCTAAAACCAAAAGCAATTAAAACTGTAACACATTGTGCTATGTTAAAAATATTTATAAAAAATCCCCACCCCCCCTAGTGTTCATTTCTAGTTGTAATATGTACATGTTCTTTACATATACATTTACTTTTCTTTATATTTGTTATATGTTCCCAGAATGTATACGGTTTTGTACGTTGTGTAAACTGTTTTGTTTTTTGTTTTTGTCAATCATAAATAAATAAATAAGACCATTAATTATACACCAGGACTCTGGAATAAAAGGTGATTGTTTTTTCACAACTTTTCATGATTGATGAATATTACTACATACTTATAAATGTTAACAAATGTGTACATTCAGTGAGTATGCTCCAAAAGTATGCTCCAAAAGTTGTTTTTTAAAATAAATCTCATTTTATTGCCTACCTATTCTTCTTTTTATTATCATTACTTTGACCTTTTGCCTCGTCACCATGTTGACAGTATCAACAAACTGACAGTGAAGTCATTATCTTTATTTTATTACGATGCCTAATTGTTTTTCTGTTATTGTGTTGATGTCACACATGAATGGTTGCATCACATTTTCATAGTGTTGTGGGGTTTTAAAAAGGTATTTATCACCTTCATATGAAAAAAACAAATCCCTGGTGTTGGGTACATGAGGATTTTAAATCAAAGTGGGCAGTATTAGATCAAAGACTCTGTATACACTTTGCTGCTGACTTCAGAATCTGACAATGCAACAGGGTCATCTGGGGCTTCCTGTTTTAGTAACTCGGACTAAAATATTTAGATTTTTAGAAGACCGGGCACATCTTCTGTTACATTAGCTATAGCAGTTTAAATGTCTTACATTATCTAAAACAATTAAATGCAGGGAACTGTTAATACTCATGAGACTCTAACACAAGCTCATTTGACTTTCTGCCCTCCACACCAAAGGTCAAAGGTCAGTTGCAGAGTTTCTCTTCTGGTGCTTGCAGGGATTCAGGGTTTTGCTCAAAGACACTTAAGTAACTCAGATGCTATTCAATACTTGAAACCAGATACTCCAGTTTAAGACTGGTTTCTGTAATCAATAGTTTAGCTTGCAGCACAAGCAATAGAAAAATAATAAAATACAAAACAGTAAAACTTCTTTAAACATTTTTTTCTGTAGGCATGGTTTGATTCATATATACAATCACTTTGATTATCAATTCATCGGCTGACTATTTTTTCATTACTTGATGAATGAAAGTCAGTAAAATAATGATACATTTTCATCAAAATTCACAGTGGTGTGTGCAAATGATTTGTTTTGTTTGTCCAAAACATGATATATTAATATTCAATGTGAAATTAAACAGAAAAAAACAGCAGCTCAAACCAGAGATGCCTGTTATTTTTGCTTCATAAAAGACTTAAACTATTAATTGACCAACAAAATTGTGAGTGACTAATTTTCTGTCAGGCAACTTATCAATTAATCTACATTTTCAGAGTGAGTGACTGAAAGTGACTGTTCACAACAAGCAGGGTAAGTGCCTGTAGTTGTATTAGGTCTCTCTGAAGCTATATTTAATCCAGTACTTAAGTACAATTTTGAGGTACTTGTACTCAACGTATTTTCATGTCCTACTCAAATACATTTTAAAGGTAATTATTGTGCTATTTACTCCACTACATTTAGAACCTGTGGTTACTTTTCAGAAGAGGTCAGGATCAGTTTATAAAACATGGTTAATTGTTATAGAGTCGACTGACCAACAGTACTGAAAGTCGTTAGCTCCACTTCGACCACATACAACATTCAAATACTGCTCACTGAATGAATACTTTTACTTTTGATACTGGGTTACTGTTGAATGATTTCTGTCCATAAATGAACAAATCATGGTATTAGTCAATCAGCATTTGAACTTAAGTGTTGCGTTTAAAAAGGGACATTTTTAAAATACTTTTCTCTTTCCTGTTCAGTGCTTGCTTTGGCAATTCTCAGGAATTAAAGCAAGAAAAAATGTGTGAGCCCGAAAAGCTGCCCAGGAAGAAATGTGTACAACATATTAAATTAAGTATAATATGAATTTAAAACTGCTCTATGCCTGAAATCAGGCATGGTGCCTGGTACTTTAATCCCTGAATCCCTTCTCTTATTAAATCTAAATTAAATTGAAAAGTAGTGTCCATTAGGTTGACTCTGTGATTTGCCACTTTGTGCTCAATATGTACCACTTGCTGTCAACTGTCACTACTTCTCTTTCATTCTCACCGTTTCTGGAAAAAAATAACACAGCAACACTGTTGTCTTAAGGAGTCATCCTAACCACTGAGAGCGACACAAACACAGCATGCATTGAGTTAAAGTTTGTTTCCTTTTCTTACTGGGCAGTATACTGGCAGCTTAATAAAAGCTGGATGGAAAATTTTCCTGCTCACATGTACCTCAGGTCCAAGCCTAGCAGACAGCACTTTCTTCTCTCCCAACCAACACAGACACAATGATGAAATTAAGGACTTTGATTTTCACGTCTGTTATGCTCCCGTGGATCCTGTCCTCTGCAGCAAAGGATGAATACATGGAAGCAAGAAAACCTAAGGTAAAAACATCTTTTGGGGTTTATGCACTGCATTAATGAGCGAGTGGAAGAAACAAAGTGGAGCTATTATGCAGATTTCTTTTTTTTTTAACAGAAGGATGAGGTAATCTTCCCAGACTATGGCATCCCTCAAGACTCAGACAGTGACCCAGCAGCAGCCCCAAAAGCTGAAGGTAAGGTTTGTATAAACAGATAAATAGTTTTCAACAACTGTTTCAAAGCTGATTATGCAACACTTGCTGAGGCATTCTTCCACATTTTTGTGAATGTAGCTAAAGCCTGGATTATGTAATAACGGGGCTGATCAAGTGTCCTCATTTAAACTGTGTGTAGAGCATTTTAAGCTGCATAGTGACATTGCTCAGACCAATTAGCCGACTCAAAAGCAACAATCTGTGAAAACGCTTTTTCTTTTTTTTTTTTGCAGAATTGCCGACATGTCTACTGTGTGTCTGCCTCAGTGGATCTGTTTACTGTGAGGAGGTGTCCCCTGAAATGTCAGCTGTCCCAGCACTGCCGAAGGAAACAGCGTATCTTTATGCACGTTTCAACAAAATCACAAAAATAAGCAACAATGACTTTGCAGACATGGGTAAATAAATAAAAATCAGTATTCAGCCAGTCCTCTTCTCCAGTGAATGCCTTCTTTTCATGCTTTCTCTTCTCCGCCCCCCCCCCCCCCCCCCCCCCTAGTCACATTAAAAAGAATTGACCTAACTGGGAATCTCATCGGTGTGATAGAAGATGGAGCTTTTTCAAGACTTCCCAATCTGGAGGAGCTCACCCTTGCGGAAAACAGGCTGACGAAGCTTCCCCCACTTCCCACCAATCTAGTATCACTCAATGCCAACTTCAACAAGCTGTCAACCCAGGGCGTAAAGGGGAATGCTTTTAAAGTAAGTAGCAAGTGAGTCCACTAATCTTGTGTTGAATATTATGACATTATGTACTTTAAATGTTGTTGAACCTAGCCTATTCTAAAAAAAGAGAGCTGTCCTGCTGCAGAAACTCACAAGACTGGAGTACCTTTACCTCGGAAACAATGATCTGACAGCGGTGCCCCAACTTCCAGAGTCTCTTTGCACTGTGCACCTGCATGTAAGTTCATCTGTAATTCACTGCAATTAATCAGAGAAGTTCCTGTAGAGCCAATTAGATTTTCTTTTACTGTAGCTACACAATGGGCCAAATTTAGTGTCCTTAAAATTGGTCTCCCATGTCTCCTGCAGAACAACAAGATCGCAAAAATAACAGATGAGACGTTCTGCAAAGGAAACACCAGTTACTACATCCGAACCAACATGGATGAGGTGAGACTGGATGGGAACCCTGTCATGCTGTCAAAGTACCCCAACAGCTTCATCTGTCTGCAGTTTCTCCCTATCGGATGGTACAACTGAAACAACCAAAGCATGCTTCTTTTTTTTGACAAATGTAAACCTTCAGGGGAAGTTCTGTGTAAACTGAGCGAGTGTAAGATGCAGATACAGATGGTAAAAAAATCTCAAAATATAGTTCATAAGTTACATTTTTATATACTCAATAAATCAGTTGTACAGTTCGAGTCTTTAAACGTTTCAGCAGTGAATCTCATACAGCTTAACTGTTTTTTATAATCAGATAAAATTTACAGCACAGCGAGATTTAGCCAAGGGAGAAAAAAGAGCTTGTGGTTTTTGTTTCTTATCGGTGCTATCTGCCAAGATTAAAGACATCTGTGCGGAATCATCCAAGATATCTTTAAATACAGAGACACTTTTTTGTCATTTTTCTGTTTTGTTACAGTTTGGCTCAGAGTTTTTTTTTGTCTATGTAGGTGCTAAGCAGTGTCTTAGACCCAAATAAATAGTGAGAACTTGGTATGGTTATTATGAAGAAATGACACTGCCATTTTCAGCCTTGATCTCACACCAGTGCTATTATTACTGCTAATGTTTATTAAGCTGAAGACCATATTAACAATAAAACCTGCATGTTGGAAGTGATTTCTCCATCAGACTTTCATACTTTACTCCTCAAAAATGTTCAAAATTGTGACACTGTTGTAACTGAATAGCACATTGTTAGGTCCATTCCAGCTGGAAACTATCAAGACGGGAAGCGTCCAAGAATGTGTCCTTAGACGACACACGTGGAGTCCACATCGAATCAGACCACCGTTCACTTGGCTGCAGGCTCGTTAAGAACGATCAAACCGTCTGCTACCTTCTGCTGGTACTGCCGCTCTGACCGCTTTCTTCTGTAGACATCATCTGGAAAGAAAATGACAGAAATGAGAGACTTGAAATGAGACAGTTGTAGTAACAGACAGTTTTTAAAAGCGCAGGTGTTATCAATAACATAAACGATGGATCTGACCCATTCAAGTGTCCCTGCAAAGCCAAGATAGTGTGACAGTGAGCCAGCATTCACAATGCCAGGACCCTGAAACCAACACAGCCAAATAAAATTCTCCCATTGTTCATTTTATTATTTATACCTGTACTTTAAGACTGCAACGTTTCAACATTGCTTCAGTGGAAATGGCCCGTTACTTATAGTAAAGACTTCCGAAAAAATCATGAATGACAGCAAAACAGTTTGCCACTACAAAGGATGCAGAATGTTATAAGGAAACTACTTACAAGCTGAGGAAGGAAACTGGAAATTAGAGTCTGTTGTCTGAAAAAGAAAATATTTTCTGTATCCTCAAATGGCCTCAAGATTTTTAAAAAAACATGCAGGGCTTTTTTTCTTTTTTTTTTTTTTTTTTTTTAAATAAGAGAGGAGTCTTTATTTCTCCTGATACTTCACATTTGAAGTAAAGCAGGCTGGGTTGGATAAAAGAGTAGAAACACTCGAGGCCTCTTTTGCTTTTAGATCTTTTAAGTGATTATGTGGAGTATCTTCTCTTCAAAAGGTATAATTAGAGACATGTCAATACTTTACAAGAACAATGTGTGATGCAGAGATGGAAAATACATTTACATACATGCTTCTACTCCACTACCTTTCAGAGGGAAATATTTTACAATTTTTATTTATAGAGCTGAAATGATTAGTCAACAGCCAGAAAGATAATCAGAAAGTTATTTTTAATGTCAAATATTCACTAGTTCCAGCTTCTCAAATGTGAGTGTTTCCTTGCTTTTTAAAATCTATAATATTAAACTAAATATCACTGGATTTTAGACTGTCAGTCAGGCAAAACAAAAAAATTAAATATGTCAAGTTGTGCTTTATGAAATTTGTGATGGGCTAATAGTTAGGCTGCAATTAACAGTTCAGTTTCATTTTCGATTAATCTGACGATTATTTTCTTTCATTTTCTCATTTTTCTTAATCAACTGTTTAGTCTATGTAATGTTAAAAAAAATATTCTTGTTTTATCTGAAGACCAGTCCATAAAACTTATTCAATTAAGTATATATAAAGAAAAAAAAGAAAGATTGGCAAAGAAAAATAGCAAATTATCACATATGAGAAGTTGGACATGATGCCACTTTTGCCTGTATAATGATTAAAAGACGAATATTCGATTATCAAAATAGTTGCTGGTTAATTTTCTGTAGATGGACAAACTCTACTAACTGGTTACTTCGCAGAATCAGACTTTACACACAAAACATGTAAATCAGTTTCAATATGATACACAGTTGCACTTCTCAAAGTATACTCAACTCAATATAAAGTGAATTTTTAATTAAATAATATTAAACCTTGTTGAAAGGGGCAGCTCTATGTGATGACTACTTTTAATTAATACTTATGAACTGTTATATTGTGAATGCAGACGTGTTACTTACAACATTTTGACTTGAGTACCTGAATACTTCTGCTACCACAGGTGAAATGTAAATAATGTCATCTATTGATTATTATATTCTATTGTTTCTTTGAGACAATATGACTCACCTGTAAATTATATATTGTCTGGAATCACAGAAAGTTTCATCAATTAATCTACAGAGTCGTAGATATGTTGTTGTATTTGTTACTCAGCTGTAAATCTGCGTCTGACCCTCCTCACTGTCTGTACTATGTGGACTTAAAATGTCTGTTTATGCTCTTTCTCTCATTTTTTCCATGTTTCCTAATGACAGTGGAGGAGAGGAAAGAGGGGAGTGGAGGGGAGGAGAGGAATGCAGGAGAGGGGAGGGGAGAACAGGAGAGAGGAGAGGAGACGAAAAAGAGAGGAGATGAGTGGAGATATGAGAAGAGGAGAGAGAGGAAAGGAGAGGAGAGGGGGGGAGAGAAAAGAGGAAGTAGGAGGGGAGAAAGGAGAGTACAGGAGAGGAGGGATGAGAAGGAAGGAGAGGAGAGGGGAGGAGAGAGAACAGGAGAGGAGAAGGGGGGAGAGGGAAGAGAGAAGGTGGGAGAGGAGAGGAGTGGAGACAAGAGAAGAGAGGAGAGGAGAGGACAGGAGATGAGAGGGGCAGTGTAGGAAACTTTGAGGTAGAGTCCAGTCATAACAGTGGGACCACAGTAAACTCGTGGTAAGCACATATAGCAGTTTCTACATCATTTAAAAGTACATAAAACATCTTCCCAGAAATATTTAATGAAGTTCAGCTAAACACAAACCAGGCGACCTGACCTCCTGCTGTTAATGACAAAATTTTAGTCTCTTTGTTTTTTAACATTTAACTCATGACACACGGAGGCTAACAGACGTGCTAGCTAAATTAGATACAGATTCACTTAATTTGACATTTTACACTCACAGAAACTTTCTGGTCCTATCCTCACGTTGATCATGATCCACTCCATGACACCTCCGATGCAAAAGAAGATAGGTAGAAACCTGTACGTCCCAAAATGACGTTTACCCGGCACAAGGCTCAGCAAATGTTTCAAGTTTTGACTCCTCTGAAACATCCTGGATAACGGACTTTTATAAGGTTAAATGGCGTCGACGAGCTCTCTACAATGCCACCGGGAGACTCTTGAGAAAGGCTATTTCAACAATATTATACAAGTGTTGACATTTTATACTTGTCCTTCTCACACGTTACAAGTGCAAGGAGAATGAGAGGGTGAGCTCGTTTTGTAAACCTGGTATAAAGAAAGACGGACGGAGTCGTCTGGAAGCTGGTGAAGAATGAGTCACAGCTCGACGTCGGAATGAAAAACGAACGCACCCGAGAACGGTATTGCGTAATATCCGGTTGTGTTATGAGTGAGTATGGTTTATGTGTCGTTCGTGTGCTGTCGGGATAATAGGACAAATGACACCCCGTGGGAAAAATCACATGAACGCCCCTTCAAGTCGGAACTGAACAACTCGGTGAATCGTCATATATCAAGACATTTGGAGGACGAAAATATGTTTGGTTGATGATGTCATTTGTTGATGAAGAAACGTTTTATTTATTCACGTATTGTATATCTTTTTTTTTTTGCTTACATGTAATTTGTAATGTGGTAGTAGCCAAGATGGAGTACAGCAATATTTTAGTAGTTTTAGGGGATGCACTGGTGCATCAACAACTCTGGGACATAATACAACACATTACGACTTAAAAGGTCATTAACACACTAAAGTCGGAAGAACGACTTACCAACTCTGAAAATGGGACCGAGGAGCACTTGAATGCAACACTAACCCTGTAAAATGAATGTGTGTGAATGTGTGTGAAAATAAATAGTTAAAAAGAAAAGAGTATAATCACATAATATTTTCAAAGCTTTGTTCAATGTCTTTATATGCACTTATTAGTCAAATTATTACAATTTGAATGTTAAGAAAACGTTTTAAAAATATTTTTGTGAAAACAAATTTAAATAAAAGGGGGATTTCATGAGATCTGACCTTTTAAGTGACACAACAGAATCAATAAAAAATGACTATTGGTATGGTATTAATATTGCAAAACACAGTGTTACTGGTCAGTGTCGAATTTCTTTAGATCAAGTGTTGCTATCCAGAAAAGATTTGGGCATTTCTGTTTGGTAACGGGGTTCAGTAGATTTTTTTAAAGCAGGAATTGGAGAAAAAAAACAGAGCTTTGGGTCTTTAAAGTCCTGCCCATCAATGAGACATGATATAAATTCAAGTCAATCTATTGGTTATCTTTGACTGTGTGTTGAATCACAAAAGATGGGACTGGCTTTAAAAATAGGGTTGAACTCAGAGCACATACTTACAAAATTAAGTTTGCACAGGTATTATGTTGTAAAAAATGTGGTGATGGTGGCCTTGCATCCATAGAGTTTAATATAGGGATCTGTGACGTCCCTCCCTCCCTTTTTGCTCAGGCTTCCTGGTCCAGGAGCCAGTGGGTGGGACTAGAGAGGAAGTCAGGAAACTACCTGCACCTGGGTAGTTTAGGCCTCAGTCTATTTAGCTGGATTCTTTGCTAATTAATCTCTCTCTTCTCTTTCTTCCAGGCCCCCACCACCCAGATGGGTATGGTTGTTTTGTTTGCACACATCACATATTTCATTCATCCACACATTACTGATTAGGCTGACTAACTGTATTTTAACTTAATTGCATAATACATGTTATTTTAGATGCTTTATTAATGTGTGATTCCCTTTTTTGTTGCAGAATCATAAATATTGGAGGGGATTTTTTTTTTTTTTTTTTTTTTTTAAACATGATTTCATTATTCAAGAATTAGTTGTCTCTTATGTGGCAGCTCATGTCAACCATAACATCATAATGCATTAAGCTCTTATATGGGACAGAACATTTGTAGAACATGGAGACAGATTTCTTACTCCTACTCTAACAGGCTAAATTTACGCACTTTAAAACCACAAATTAACTATATCTATTCAAATAATCACTACATCTGACTAAAATATCACCTTTCATAACCTTGACAAAGGTTCATCTTATGTCTTATGTCTGACCTCAGCAAAGGTGAGTACCACTTCTTCAACAAACATTACTGTACATCTGCATTTTTAGTGTAAGGAGAGACCTGCAGGAGAAACATCATGCACATCTTTACACTATTGTCTATTTTAAAAAGTAGCTTTTATATTGTTTTCCATTGTCATTTAACATGATGGCCGCTTTTTGTCATGTATTATAATAAACACAGAAAAACATATCTAACCTGGTATTGTTTGGTTGTTTAATATTAAATTTTGCTCGAAACTCAGTTGAATTTATAAACATTTCAGTGTGTTTCTACTTTCCTGATGACTTTTCAATTGGGATTCAATAAATAAACTCCAAAGTAGGTCACTGGCTGGAAATCAAGTGAATCCACAAGGTTGCATTAGCATAAAAAAAGAAAAATCTTGGCAATGTGGTTCGATAAGGGTAGTAATTTCTTACAATTAATCATGTCAAGTACACGTACCCAATAATTATTTTCAACTATTATCAAAATTTGCAGTTGCTAAAGCATCTTTTCCATAGCATTCAATTTACTCAAAGAAATCAGGTCTCTGACATACAAAACATTTAGAAAAAAAGTGAGTGATAGCATTTAGTCCACAGCATGTGTAAAATGTGGAGCTCCCCATTATTAAACCATTATGTAAACCAAATGTTAAACTTAAATACTCATGCTGTATCATTCATATATTGTTCAAGATAGTTGACACAATTTGTCATATGTTTGATAACTAATGTAGCTCAAGTTTCCTCCCTAATGGCTCTAAAAATTGTAGTGAACTTGGTTGTAAGCAGCTTGGATGTCGGAGCAGCCGATGTTGCGGAGTTAAGATGAAAAGTTCAACCATGAAGCAAAATTAATGAGTGACAAATACACAAATGGGTTTATTTGGCTGGAATGACCTAACACATCACTGTTGATATGAGCTCTAAAGTGTAACAGTATGACATAACACTGCAAAGCACACACAGCAAATACAGATACATACACTCAGACACATGCAGAAGCTACTAGGTTCTCCAGGAATAGTACCGTACAAAGAGATAACAGAAGGCTAAGAGACTCATTTTTAAAGATCTAGCTACTTTAAATTCACCATAAAGAAACTGGGCTTTATTAGAAATGCTTCTTTTTTGTTTTGTACATCATACCGTCAATGAAGCATTTACTTTTAAAGGAATGTCTAATATGAAATGGTGGCATTGATGAGAAAGTGTTTCACTGAGATAACACTCTTGCACTCAAACAGATGAAACACTCATTTTTCTTATGTCATCTGTATGGACACTGAGCCTCCAAAAAAAAAATCATTATTAGTGATACATTTCTGAAACCAAGGTCAATTTTGTTCTTTTTTTTTTTTTTTTTTAAATCGTGATTTGTGTAATATTATGACAAATCAAACAGTCGTCCACCACAACTGTGCTGCAACTCAGTCTTCAACTTTGTGAGCTGGTCTACAGAAAGTCCAGTGATGCTCCACTGTGTTCTCGTTGGCGCGCTCACTCATGTGGTGCACACGCGTGTTTCGGATGTTGAAGCCTTGTTTCATGATGTAGTCCATGAGGTGAACGCGTAGGGACACCTCTTGATGATAGTCACATGGTCCGAAGGTGAAGGACACCTGGCAGTCTCTGGTGTCCATCATGTGTTTGTTCCACTTGGTGAAGTTGTTGGAAATGCCTTCAAGTAGAGCGTGAACCTTTGTGGTTATGGTCAGCTGCGTGATGATAACAGCGACCGGGTTTGAATATTTTGACAGTTTCCGAGTGCTAGAGAGCTCCACTACCTGCTCGAAGATGTCTGGAGGGTACAGCGGCTTGGGATCGCTAAGGCAATGGATCAAAGGTTCGATCTGGTAGAAGTCCGCCTCTTTCCTCAGGAGGTCTGTCTCCGTGAAGTCCACCGGAAGGGTAAGCTCAGACGTCCGTAGGAAGTTAAGGATGTACCTGAAAAGTGTACCATCGCGATCGATGAAATAATTCCCTTGGGAATCTCGAGTTGTGGGGAAGTCACCCCGGAACATGGCGCCCAACATGGAGTCTGGATAACGCTGCAGGGTCGATAAACTGGTGGTGTACATGTGGCCTCCCACGTTCAAGGTAACAGGAGATGTCATCTAGCGCAAAAAGGAGGAGAGGATAAGGATCACATTTCTGTTAAGTTAAAGCAAGTAAGCTTTTGCCAAGGAAGATCAAATGAGAAGTAGATATATCACCAACTGATATTTAATTAGGTATTCATTACAGTGAGGGGTGTTTCTAATATTTTATCTACCTTTTATACCAGTGAGAGCAGACTAAATCTTGGGAAAAAACTCAACAAACACTCAACATTACAACTTTCATGAATGAATTAAAAATTAACAGAAGCCAACACTTCTTAATCAGATACACCTGATGTTGCTCTTATTGTTGTCTAATTCCTAGCCATCTCTTACCCTATGGCCCCAGTCTCCATTATCCATTTGTAGAGCAATATCCGCTTGGTCAGAACCTAAACAGAGAGGGAACAGATGTGGTTTGGCCTACTTCAATTACACCTGTGAAAAAACAGTCACGTTACCAGGAGCGGTAATAAAGTTAAGCAGAATATGTGCTGAGAGCCTGCAGCGCCTCTTTGTAAGATTAGATAAATGAAGTTCTTCGTGTGAGTCTATTTACTGTGAAGGCAATGCTGCTGCTACTGCATTGGAGGATTTATTGGATTATTTATGAGCTGTGTTATTCTTAATCATACAATGCGAGTTATTTGCATTTTAAACTGGTTACATTGTATTTGCTTGCTGATTTATTCACTTTGTGTGTGTGAGTAAATTAGGATCAGCCACCCGCCAAATGTTGGTAAAATATGCGAGTGGCTGATAGATTTGCTTAACTCACTAGCCAAAAAATCCAAATGATCATTTATTGAGTGGCTGGTGGACAAAAAAAGGTACATTTTGAACCCTGAAGTGAATGCAACCAGTCAGGAACAGATGGGACTCAACCACAGATGATAGTGATACTTGACAGCTAATTGAAAGTGAAACCTGGCGCTGCTGAATCATATGACCAACAAACCCATCGATGTACAGTGTACCCTGCCCAGCTAAATAAAAGGCCACAATGTGCAATTAAGTGAAGCCAGCTAACATTAGCGTTTGTTTGATAGCTCCAGACCTGAGAGCTGCTAAGTTATCTGCTGTGAAAACGAAGCAAACTACAGCGAAATGATAAAAAAACACAACCAGGTTCCTTTTAAAGTTACATGAAGTTACGAAGTTGCTAACCAGCTCCACTGAGGTGTGTAGCGTTAAATTAAAAATGTGAAAACCACACTGAAAATGTTTATCGTATAGCCTGCTAGCTAATTGCTAGCTAGCGAGCTAATAGAGCTAGCGGTGCGTTCACGTTAACGCCAGGATCTTAATTAGTCCAGAAGTGAGATGAACGTCGAAACAAAAGCTTACCAGCTCGCTTTTTATGGGCTTGTATGTTTTTTTGTTTGTTTGTTCAGCTGCAGCGGCCTGAGGTTTGCATTAAGCGGTGCAGCCAGATAGTTGCTGATGTTCACCGCTGGTCTCACCTGGCAGCTGTGCTCGGCTCCGGGCTGCAGCAACACTGCGCAGATAAACGGAGGATGAGGAGAGAGGAGGGGAGGTCCTGCTGCAGACAGCCTATATCTGCATGCACATCACACAGGACCATGCACATACTTCGGATTTTTATTCGCATGATCAGTTTACCTTACAGCTCAAATGCTTCACTGTGATTTATATTAACATGTAAGAAATGCTGGGGCACTATAAATCTTTTACTCACTGGACGGGTTCACAATTGTTCAAGTCTGTCTTAAAGCAAAAGGCAGGTCCCCAAATAAGAATTGAAATAAATCTTTTTTTTTTTTTTTGCCATAATCATTCTTCTTGTTCATACGGACCATTAAAAGATCCCTTCATAATTCTCTTACAAGTGATGAAGGCCAAAATCTGCAGTCCTCCTGTGCAAAAATGTATTTAAAAAGTTTATCTGAAGCTAATGTGAAATTCAGCCGTCCAAATCAGCCAAATCAAGATATATTTCAATGTCTTTTAAGTGCCAAACTCTGTCATTATGTTAATAAAACTGCAGCTCAAGCTTCAGATGAACTTTTAAATGCATTTTTGCACAAAATGACTGTGTGGACACACTGTGGATTTTGGCCCCTATCACTTACATGGAAAGCACATTTGAAGGGGATCTTCTAATTGCCAGTATGAACAGGAGGAATGATTACAGCGAGGAAAACCTCTTTTAGTGTTCATTTGGGCACCTGATTGTTGTTTCAAGACAGACTGCAAAAAATCTTAACCTATACTTTAATGTAAATTTTGAAGTGTTGATATTTGTCTACATGCATGTCACATACAAGGGTCATGTGCTTTACAAACAAAGGAAATGATTAAAAGTCTTTAGTTCAGGAAGATTTCTTTGTGCCACCCCCGGTGTCTTGCTGCAAAATGATAAACTCCAGGATGAGTTTGGCTGTTCGACAAGGCCTCTCCATCACCACTGAGTGGCCGCACTTCTCCAGCAGGTCCACCCTGCATCCGGGCAATATCTCTGCAATGACCGAAGCTCCAGAGACATCCACCACCTGAAAAAACATGGGACAATTATCCAGGGCTGTAACTAATGATTATTCTCAGTATTAACTAATCTACCAATTGTTTTCTTGATTAATTAATTGATCCTTTGGAAAATAGATAGTTATAGATATCTTAAAGCCCAATATCATCAAATATCTTAAGTGGTGGAGGAAGTTCTCAGATCTTTTAAGTTAAAGTAGCAAAACTACAATGAAAAAAACTCGATTACAAGTAAAAGTCATGTAAAAGTACACAGTCAGCAAAATGTACTTAATGTATCAAAAATACAAGTACTGAAGTAATAACGTACTAAAATAACCCGATTTAGAGTGTATAATATTATAACTGATTAACTGATGTGTAAATGTAAGCAGCATTTTAATGTAAAACATATGTTAGCTTATACTGGTGAATAGTGTTATCTATAACAATGCATATATAACAAACTGATCATATGTTTTATGTATAAGATGTTGATCTGAAAAGTAACAAGAAACTATAGCTGTGAAATAAATATAGAGGAAAAAGTATGATATTTCCCTCTGAAATGTAGTGGAGTAGGAGTATAAAGTAGCAAAGTAAAATTACCTCAAAATGATACTCAAGTACAGTATTTGGGTAAATGCACTTAGTTACATTCAATCACTGAATGATTAATCAACTAATTGTTTCAGCTCTAAAATGATCATGTCTTTGTAGATATGTGGCTGCCAGTACCTCAGAGTCTTACTCAGACACTAACAGAGCAGCAGGAGACATGAGCCTCCACCTTCAGGATACAAGTTGGTACACAGCCACAGGAATTTTAGGATTAGTTTATAAGTGAAAGCTGCCAGATTGTGTACTAATGCAGGCTTTGCTGAGTCACCATGTTAGTGAAACATCATACTATCATACCTGGTCTTGTTTGCCCCATAACACTTGTAAAGGTGCAGTGATCAGATGTAAGTGTTCCTGTAAGGCATATCTTGAAGATTCTTCAACAATCTCCATAAATACTATAAAAAAAGAAAGAATATGATTGGTATATTTTCATGCAACATATACATGTATACTATAGTGCTACATAAGAAATTCATGTAAACTAACCCTCCTGGTAAAACGTGTTGTGAGGCTCCCGGACATCTACCAATCCTTGGAGAATCTGAACAATGACAGCACATGTATTAACAACCACAAGTCTTTCAGACTGATGTTCCCTCTGAGTGCACATAAAAGTGAGATGAATCACCCCTTCATGTTCAAGTGCGGGCCTGACCTGCTGAGGGATTTTAAAGCGGACATGGGAACAAAGTTTGAACATGTCCTCCATCTCCTCGGGTGTGGTAGGGATCAGCGGGATGTTTAGTGTGTAATTGCTGTGCTCCAAATCTTGCAGATGATTGTCAAATTTGGTCTCACTTGGGTGTCTTATACCTGCGGGATAAAATCAGTGTTTCCTGATTAGAAACTGACACTCACATCATGTGTGGAATCATAAATAGTCAAAAAAAACTGAAGCTAAAAAGGAGAGGTGAAATAAAAATGTTTACGTGTGTGTCATTATGGTCATGTTTGGTCATGTCTTGTGATTCAATCATTTATAATCAGTACTTTATGACAACCTTTAAACATACATTTATTTGCACTTTCTTTGTAAAATGTAAAACACACACACACACGCGCACACACACACACACACACACACACACACACACACACACACACACACACACACACACACACACACACACACACACACACACACACACACACACACACAGAATGACTGACCGTCTGGACAAATGAGAGTCATGCTACAGATTTCTGAGGGGTAGCAGGCTGCGTAAACCCCCGCTACGTTTCCCCCCATGGAGGTTCCAACCAGATGAAAAGGTTTCCTGTTTAAGCGAATGGTTTCCACAAACTGCGAAGAACAAGGCACAAAAACATATTTTCAGTGGAATGATCTAGGCACCTGATGTGTACTGTACATCCATACATTTCATATAGTAGCTGTGTTTTTAGTGTACCTGATGGATCCGTCTGACCTGCCCCTGAATGGAATAATCCTCACTGTTGGTGCGTGTTGTTCCTTCGTGGCCGGGCATATCCACGCACACGATGTGCAGATGTTTTGGTAAATACTAGAGCAGCAGAGGAGAGAAAGTACATCTTAAAATAATGTATGTATGTTTGGAAGCAAAGAAAGGTCAATAATTTGATATAAACACCTATTGTAAAATATAAAGTGAAATTTAGATATCACTGACTTTACAGGAGTGAAATATGGTTATTAAAGTTGTAGCAATTTCTAAAAATAGATTTTTTTTGAATGGTGGTTACAAATATAGACAGAAAATTTAAGTCTGATGTTTCCAGTCACTAATCTGAACTTCTTTTTCTTGCATCATGTGACTGACATGATATCCTGATATCCTGTCTGGATGGATGTTTGATTGACTCCTTGGCAGTCCAGATGTCAAATATTTCAGCCTGAATTTCATTGATTCAACTTGAGTAAATTGATTTTTCTGACCTGAGTTGAATTAATATATCCAAAAATACCCCACTGAATTTGTTTTGAGCAACTTGATTTTTTTTTTTTTTGAATATCTCAATTAAATCTGATGTTAGAAACTGCAAACTGAAATGACCTTGACATGTCAAAGAAGGTAATTCAAACTACATACATTCATATTTCAATGCTATAAGTTCAGTTGTATTTAAATAAGAGGCATTTTATTTTAAATGCTTGTAATATCTGTATTCTTATGGTACTTCAATTCCTACATATTGTGTGTCTTTAAAATTCTTAAAAATGCTTCAAGAACTTGACAAAATTACTGTATTTTACATTATTATTAAAATTTAACAACTGGTGATTTAGTAATTTTTGCTGTTACTGCATCCTTAAAAGTGGTAAAGCTAAAGTTTGACACTAATTTATTTCTTTTTAGATGAAATCAGCTGCGTGCTGTTCTCAGTTCTCATGAGTTTGACAGAAAAAAACGTTCATGTGTTATGTTGCAGATCCCCTGACCTTAACAACAGTGAGCCAGGTGTCTTTGTGAGCGGAGAAGCCGTGCAGCATTAAAATGGAGGGTCTCATCCCGGGCTTTCCTCTGTAGGAGTAACAGAAGCGATAGCCTCCGCAGTCTGCGTAACGCACCTGCAGGCCCAGAGTCCTCCGCCAGTACCTGTGGAGGAGCAGGTATGTCTGAGCTCACGTACACACACAGACATGATTGTACTGGAATTCAAATTGAGGCCAAGTGATAATTGGCTGATTATACAAATGTTGCTTAGATACATAAATAGTTCCATGTTGAGACAAATTGATTTTGGATCATTCAAATAAACAGACTTAAACTGCCGTGCAGTCTCTTACAGTATGTTCATAAAGGTTAGATTCACATTTTCAGCCACAATGTGCAGCCCAACAAGTATATTTTAAATTTTAGAGCAGATCTCAAAGTTTCCAAAGATAGAAAATATTTACGTATTTAAGTGCATAAGAAAATACACAAGATATCTGTAAATTTTCAGTTTTTAAGGAATTGAACAGCCATAAGCAACATAGTCTCAAGTTTAATTATCCTACTCAATGTGAACATTTTCTAGCTTCCATGAGGTGCTGAGAGCAAGTGTGGATTAAGATATACATATGTAGATATAGAAATATTTTTCCAACCTTCATGATAGTGAAGTGAAAAGTGAATGGATATTGGATATAAATGAGTCAAATGTTTCCAGAAATAACATATCTGTAATTTCAGGTATTAACAGAATTGATTTTGATTGGAAGCATGTTTTGCTATTTCTGACACATCTCTGGCAGTCCAAAGGGAATGAACACCAGGTATTAACATATTAAGTGAAGCAGAGGACAACACAATTATCACCCTTACCAGTAATACACTCTAATGAGTGCTGAGGGCCAAAGAAAGAAGGAAGCGACAAAGGCCAGGATGGGAATAGCCAGTGTCCCCCCAGCAATGATAAACAGGTTCACCATGTCCAGATCAGCTGCCATAGCTCAACTAAAAACATGATACACTCAAATACTGATTACGCTCATGCAATAACAAGAGAATGAAATGTTGAGGAGTAGAAAAGTCAGTATCCTGAGAAATAAGAAATAGTTAAGAATTGATAAAATGATGCTACGTGCATCTATATGAAGCCATTTTTATAAGCAATTAAAGTATGTAACCTACATATACAAATTGTAAAAATAAACAATTAAAACATCTTTCTATAACACAAAATCTTTTCAAATATGTACAAAATTTACTTTTCAGATGTGTTTTCCTCCTCTTTCTTCTGTCACAGGCAGGCACATGTGACTGTTTAGCTGCGATCCTCTTGATTAGTTCTACAGCATGCAGATACTTCAGTGGTATCTTTAGTAGTATTGATGAATTTGAAGTATAAAAAGCAATAGTATTTTATATTTCTGAAATTAAAAGCAAATAATGGTCCCTGTGGAGTGCAGTTAGTCCCGGCAGATTATGTTTGCTCTGGACACACTCATTGATTATTACTCATCATTGGGAAAAACTGGGCCACTACATCATTTAGTCAATCTTTTAAAGGGAACGCACATGCCAGACTGACTGAGCCCAGGCAGTGTACAGTCAAAACAAATGCAACAAACAACACAGTGATGCAGTACATACATTTATAAATATATAAAATTACCAAAACAAGAGTGCAGATAACAGATTATTTTGATTGTCAGAGGCCTTCACTGAATACAATTACCCAACAATGAAGACTTTCTTGATGTGTAACACATGAGTGTTATTACAGATGGGGACTTGGACAGGGGATATCCTTAAGCATACTGTAGCTAGCCTCTCAGTGGTTACAAACTCAACATTTATACGCAATGCAAGGCTTGTGCAGGAATCCCTGTCCCAATCATACCCTGTGAAAATTGTGTTTTGCTTTCTTTTCAAGCTTATAATTCCAAATACTTTATAGTTCAGTAAAATATTTCTTGCAGCACGAGCTCACAAGTTTTATTTATTTCAGCTGATAACAATGGCTTTCAGACTTTTATCACAACTCTGTGTCTATTTGTCAGAATCCATTATAAACCTCAGATCAAAGCAGCTTCTATGTTGTACAGCTAACAGAACAAATGAGGTGAATTATTGTCTTGACCATTTTCATCTCATTGAAGAATTGAAGACAGTGACAGTTGTGATGTATAAAGAATAAGAATAAGTACAGGGTATTTTTGGTGGTGTTGATTGGGGGGGGGGGGGGGGGGGGGGGGGCTGAACTGTATTTCTGGATTAAAATCCCAGAGTAGCCATTCCTCTGTCTTCATAGACTATTTCTGCCTTTGCCCAACCTTCTGTCGACACTGACTGAAGTAAGATGGCTACAACTTAAAACTCTAACATTAAATACATATAACATTAAAATATAATAACTATGTGGTTTTTAATTAAAGTACAGTGTTTGACAGCGCCTTTGAGTCACACTTGACCTCTTTTTCTTTGTATATCTGACTTTAAAAAGCCCCTCCAGGCATGTTTTAAGTTGTATGCAAGATATTTTACTCGACTCTACTTTTAAAATAATTTGTGTCTGATAATAGTTTTTCCACAAAAAAAAGTCAAATTATGCTGTTACAATGATCTTCACGCCCATTAAACATTCCAGTATCTACTAATATGGAAATATTTTTAGTCTCAAAAGTTAAACAGCTGGACACAATATGTCTCCTACTTCACTGTACATAAAAAGTGTGTGTGCACTGCATGCTTCATGGTTCCAAATCACATTTGTGTAAGTTGAATATTGGACCACAATTGGCTTCCAAACTATTTAAGTCACTAATCAGGCTCGTGGGTTAACCTCCTAAAACTGGATTTTCAATGAGCAGAGAAACTTTCTACTTACAGCAGATAAATGTGAAAACATTCTTCAAGTCAAACTCTGCTCATCCATTATTCTGCACAGTGAAGCTCCAACATTCAAATGTATGAACAAGAGTGGAGGGGGACATTAAACACTTTCCACCAAAGGATGCTTAAATAAGGCACTGAATGTGTTTTTTTTTATATCCACAGTTAGTTATTTGGCTTGGGCTAAATCAGACAATTTTAACACACATCCACATCTGTTCTGGAGCTAAAGCTTCAAATACAAAACTTACCACTGGGTGTCATTAGAGAGACAAACTGTGGAGTGTCCCCTGACTCCTGCAGTACGCAGTGAAGATCTGAGGGGGTGTCAGGGCCTCCATAAACTGTAGGGCGTCATCACTTCTGCATCAGCTTATAGTTAAGCTTACTGGGGGATTTTGTGTACAGGCTTCTGATCCAGCTGTGGACCATAGACTTTGACTTCTGCCTCAAATCCTTTTCACGGGCACTTTGAAGGGATTTCCTTGAGTGAAGGGAAGAATCAAAGCTGATGAACCAAGAGAGCCTTATCTCAAAACACACTGCCCTCCAGAGGTGATTAGACTTGATAGATCCCTGGGATGGTGTGAAAATCAAAGTGACTGGTGTTATTTAAAGGTCCATACCAGTGTTTTTGCATGTGCTGGCCTTGTAGATATAAAAAAACATGGTATATCTAACTATGAGCAGACAAGTTACATTTCTATTAATATTTGAAATATAGTGCAGAAGAGCTTAGCTATTAACTGGGAAAATGGGATTAATTATCATAGATACAGATATAATGACATTGGATTAAATTAGATCCATTTGAGGCACAATGTTAAACTGCAAAATATCTCATGCAGAGTAGTGCTGCCTTTCTGCTGCATCTCTGGACCTCTACAGATGACCTAAATACAAACTAGAGCAGAACAAATGGACACAGCAACTCTGTAGAGAGGCTTCCCTTGCGTGGGAATTATTCTTCATATTTTGCTTTATATAGGATGAAGAGACTGTCCTCAATCTGCTCTGCATCACCCATCAAATTGTATTCTCCAGGTTGTCTGGGCTAGAACTTAACGTCACACCTTGGTCATCACATTGTATCCTGAAAGGGATCCTTGACACAGCAAAGCCTGCAGAGCTGAAATAACACAGCCAATGTGGCAACACAAAAATGTGGGTCACGTGCATCATGGTGGTCCGTTTATCCACTCAGGGTCAGCGATTTCCTCTGGAGCTGTGACCTTATGGGACATTGTGAAATCTGAAATTATGCAACAGATTTCTCATCCTGTTAAGAAATATATAGCATCCCTTTCCTCAGACTTGCCATCAGTGTGGTCTGCCTGCTTTGAAGGGTGTGGCTGCAGTGAGCACTGAGCCCTGTAATCTTCCAGCAGAGGTTCATGTCACCACAGCAGATGATCAAACTGTGTTTATGTGACATTATGTCAAACCTCCACCCCCTTAAACAGGCAATTTATTAGCACTTAGATTAAAATCAAACAGCAGAAAACTTCAAACTCTTATTATGCGTCAAGCTCTAAAACACTGTATCCTACAGTTCCCATGATTCAATTCAAACTGCTTCATCATCAAAAGCCCACTTCTTCAAAACCCCAAACTTCCTCTTTTTAACGCAAGCTTCCTGTTGTAAATTTGTGGTCAAGCACAAAACTGATAGCCCTGATGCTGATATTATACAACTGTTTTCAGAGGATAAAGTAGTAAACCTGACCACCTTCATGCTTAAAAATCGGAATGCTCCTTAACATCTTTAAAGGAGTGATATTGCTGTTTATTGAAAGAGTATACACTGGTGTGAATAAAGTAATGATTATTTAAACTCAACAAGAATCAAGTGCCATTTCTTCTGTGATGAATGGCTGGATCTTATGACTGAAGATTTCTTTGACTCACACATTCATATCAGCCTGAACTTCTCTTGCTCAAAAACTCAAAAACCATGTGCAAACATCTGCCATAAAATAATTATCATCTCCTCCAAGAAATCAAACACAGTCAGGCCAGGCTGCAGGTGCAGTGCATGCATTAACTGTATAAATTGTGTGTCCTGTCTTTTTTCTGCGGTGCATTGTTGGCCAGCGTGCTGTGTTCACCTGATAAAACCTCACTCTCTGATGAAAGCATCCTGCGCTTCCTGCTGTCAGCTTCAATCAGCTTCTTTAAATGCCACCTGCAATACAGTGGAGCCATTATAGCAGGGCTTGAACATAAGATAAAAGAGGATCTAACCTAATAACAATATCTTTTGGTAAAGGAAGTTCACTTATCATAATACAAGTGTACAATACACACAAGAAAAAAATACCTCAGACATGTAGCCTATGTGTTGCTCTACAGGGTTGCAATTAGCTGAACAGGATGTTTCAGAAGAAACTGAATCTTGCAGAAGATCTGCTTCAGTGACTAGCCACTTAATACAATGACTATAAGAGGTACAATAATGAGGTTAAGAGCTTTAATTGAAGTCACTCACACATTTTAAAGCAGTTAGTTATTCATAAACTTTAAACCCAAGAAACTATACCTTTTCATCTCTTTACAAAATACATAGATTTTGTCCTTATTTACAAACTCAAAATGATAATAAACACAGCAAATCAATAGGCCTACTCTATGATAACATTTTAGATGTTCCACAGACCATGTAATGTTAAATGCATGCAAACATTTAACTGACAGAAAACTCAATGAATACCAAAATTTAGGATTTGGGTTTATGTACAGTTTACAGTCAGCAAGTTGAGATTAGTGTTGTATCAGTTTAAGGAAACAGGACATGTTATTAAACTGCTCTATAATGTGATTCCATATGTCATGGGATTCCCTTTAGTAAGCGACTGATGTACATGGTTGATTGCCATGATTAACATGAACTTTTCAGTGTGTTCATTGGCACAATAATGATGTGTATAACACCAATAATCCTTGTTCTTTGTTTTATCTTCCTGTGTTTTTTGGAAACAGTTAGTAGGTGATGCCAGGATATCATCTGAATCTGATAAATATGAAAAACAGTAGTTTGTGCAGACACAAGTTGTTCTAAATAAATGTAATATTTTGTCATCATTACCTTTAGCAACTGTATCTTAAATGGAAAGCACGAGTCAAACACACACACACAGGAGTTGGATAATTATAATCCTGAACTAGATTCTGTCCATTTTGCTAAAGTTTACATATATCAGATGCTGCTGAGTCACTTTAATCAACATGAATGGAAAACAGACTTCAGGAAGACACTGGATAGAAAAACGATCAGCTAAACTGAAATAGCTTTGCCCAAAATGTTCTGAACAGGCCTCGAGCCATTTTTACATAGATGTTTCTTACACTAACACAACGTTTCTAAGCAGTACCCAAAACAAACATCCACAAATGTATTTTTATCTATTGAGGGCATTCATCATGCTCTCAGTTAGGGGCTGTGTTACTGTGATAGTATTTATAATTCGGACAATTACACAGATGAGTTACAATTAGGGAGGTTCAAACTCCAGGTGATACATCTAAAATATAATCAAAAATATTCAGAATTAGTTACGTGTTTCATTTAGATTTGTGTTTTATTTGTTGTTTATTTTAAATTTGTTTGTTTATTGTTGTTTTTTGGCTTGGGAAGCACTTTGTGACTGGTGTAAGGTGCTATATAAATAAATTTGACTACTTAACACTTAAGTGTTTACAGTATCTTTACATTCATTAATACATAATCCTACAACTCAAAATAGTAAACTGGAGAAAAAAATGGACCCAACTAGATTCTTTCAAACAAAAGACATACAAACAAACTTAATCATTTGCACACTTAACGGACATTCTTTTATTAACTTCTCTGCCATCTAAAATAGAGCATCTTAAAAATTAAACAGGGTTAAGTATGAGCCCCCTCCCTAATTAATAGTGCAGATATGATTCGGGGGCAAGTTTTTCAGTTTCAGTGTAGAGAAATCTGATGACAAATATGGACTCACTAGTGTGTGTGTGTGTGTGTGTGTGTGTGTGTGTGTGTGGTGAGGGTGAGTGTGTGTGTGTGTGTGTGGTGAGGGTGTGTGTGTGTGTGTGTGTGTGTGTGCGTGCGTGTGTGTCTGTGCGTTTGAGCAAGTTGCCCTCAGGTCCTGAAGAGCACAGCAGCGGTCACAGCTGTTAGAGCCACAGCGACCGCCGGCCCCCAGATCATCCACGGTTTCTGAAACAAATGGTGACACAGAAATGGAAACATGAGCACCACCAAATGAAGCTGCCCATCCAAGGATCACCAAAGCTTTGACAGAGGGAACTAGTCATTAAGACCAATGCAGCGCACAGAGAATGTGAGTTAAAAAACAGCTCTTTCAGATAAAGATAAGCCCATTCAAGCCCACTTAGAGGAACAGTTGTTAAGCATTAGCCATCCAGACAAGACAAACAGATGTCAGATGTTGGAACTGTATGATTAGAGAGGTTAGGTTGCTGATGCTTCAATTTCTGTTTTTTCCCCAAAGGAAAGCATTCTGGGGAATTAGGAAAGCCTGATTATGTCATGCAATGATCTAAAAAACACTGATGGGAATGAAAGATGTAGGCTGACTTGACAGGAATAATGTGTACCTTACTACCACAATGCGCCGAAGCACCAATACAGCAAAGCCAGGATAAGGCCGATGACTATGGCTTGAACAGGCAGCAATAGGGAAGTCTACAGAAGGGAAGGGATATTATAGTAATCAACTGCAATGGGACATACTTTAGTTGGGCGTAGCTTTATTAATAGACCTCCTAAGTCAGTAGTCTGTGTTTGTCACTGGTGTTTATACAAATCTCTAAGTCACACATAGCAACAGTACAATAAGGAGGATGAGTAAAGGGGAGCAGGTGTGCTTGAAATTAAAAAAGCAATATTGTGAATCATACAAAAGATTCACTCTTGTGCCTAGAGATATTTCACAAAATATAAAAAAAATATGTTTAATGTTCTTATTGTTGCAAAATCTGAAGCAAAGCTCATGCTACCAAACCAAAAACAACTGTTTGCTTCTTAATAATAGCCATCGTGCTGTTTTTAACCTCATTACAGATGATAATCTATACACTTTCTGCACTTCGTTAAATATGAGTGTAAGAGTGTAAGCTAGATCAGAACTTACCTTTGTCCCTTTCTCCTGTAATTCCTTCATGTTGGCTTTGCACTCCTCAAGTTCATCTGTGAGTGATTGCTTTTCCTGCTCAGTCTTCTCATACTTTTCCTTCAGATCAGACAGCTCCGTCTTAGCCTCCTCATACTGCGTTTCAAGCAAATTAGAATTTTTAATTTAATGTATTCAAAAGTCAAATTACTTTCACTTAAATGTATTTTCAGTGGACACTCAGCAGCCACTTTATTGTTGTATTATTATTAGTGTGTACACTGCTTCTTCCTCAGTCAGTCATATGGTATCAACCCAGTCATTCAACTGACTGTTGAATGATTGGGTTTGAGTATCTCCGAAACTGCTGAGCATGGTGCGAAACCATCCAGTGAGCAGCAGATCTGTGAGCAGAAATACCTTATTAATGAGAGAAGAGACCGGTCAGACTGGTTCAAGCTGTCAGGAAGGTGATAGTAACTCTAATAATTACATGTTAACACAGCTATGCAAATGACCTTCTGTCAATGCACACCGTGTCAGAGCTTGAACAGGATGGGCCACAGAAGCAGGAAGCTCCACTCCTGTCAGCTAATAACAGGAAACTGATGCTACAGGAGGAACAGGTTCACCAAAACTGGCCAGTAGAAGATTGGAAAATGTCGCCTAGCCTGACAGTTCTCGATTTCTGCTGTGACATGCACATTGCAGAGTCAGATAACAGCATGGATACATTCTGCCTTGTGTCAACGGTTGAGGCTGCTGGTGATGGTGTGGGAAATACTTATCAGACCTCTTAACACCAACTGAGCATTATTTAAATGCCTACCACTATAATTGCTGACCACGTGCATCCCTTTAATTCTACCCATCTTTGAGTGTCTACTTCCAGCAGGATAACATGTCATGTCACAAATCACACGTCAACTCAAGCCGTTTCCACAAACATCACAATGAGTCCAGTGTACTCCAGTGGCCTCCACAATCACCAGATCTCGGTCCAACAGAGCCTCTTTGAGATGTGGTGGAACGGGAGATTTGAAGCATTATTGTACAGCCATCAAATCTGCAGGAACTGAAAGATGCTATCATGTGAACATGTAGCAGAATCTCTGAGGAATGTTTCAAGCACCCTGTTGAATTCATGCCATGAAGTATTAGAAAGGTGTTCCTAATAAAGTGGCCAGAGTGTTAATTTGGCTGATAATGGAGCACACTGGGACAAAAGGTTGCTGATCTGGTTACTGTTGAAAGTAATAGGACAGGGTTTCAACGGGACGACACAGGCTTAACCAGTCTTTCTCTGCACAGCAGGTCACTTCTGAATTTCTAGATACTTAGCCAGTCAAAATGATGGAAGTGTATCCTCAATAAAGGCACTTTCAGTCAGTAACTGAAAGGACAACACCACTTTGGGATGAATGACTTGTGGTTAATGATGACTTCATCTCTGCTTTCAGCTATTCAATACTGCCCCTCTTGTGTGAGAGTCACCGTGGTGGATGATCCCCATCCAACTAAATCTGTCAGAGAGCACACAGTGGTATGCCAGCAAATTGAGCAAGGTAGACAATTCAAATTTTATAACTGTGTTTTAAGAAAAAAGGAGGGAAATCTGGGAGATTCATTTCAATGCAGTGGTTTGTACCTAACAGCAATCAAATGAAAATCAACGTGGTGTATGGATTTGGGGCCTGTATTTTTAGCACAAGATAGAAAAATCAGTCCTAACTGGCCCAAATTCTCACTGTTACATACTTTGTTTCACCATTAGGCACATGAGAGAGAGCATTATGTCAAAAGGTAGGGACAACATCTTTTCCTCCAGGTGTTTTTTCCTCTCAGTCTCCGACGGCTACAACAAGTAAAGAGACTTTGGATCTCATGACTACAGAGAGGTGCTGTCTGTTGGACAGCCCTGTCATTCAATGACACAAATATTCCAAATCTGATCTGAAGATTAAACATTATCATCACAATTGAAGTGATTGGAAGATAGACCACATTATAAAATCATGTTTACAGGAATAAAAACTAAAGAAATATAATAATAGATACCCAGTGAAAAAGTTGCCATTGATTTGAAAAAAATTGTTTCACAAGAGATTATTTAGTCCTCCTAACCGGCATCAGAGTTAAAGCCTTTCATCAACTTTCTTAACTCAGTAAAGTGACCAACTTGTTCTACATCCAATACCATGTAAATCCAACAATATCCCCACCATTGTTTATTGTCGAAACAATTAACATAATAGAACTATAAATAACACTATTTGGGGACTTTGAATTGGATTTGTTAGTGTCATGCATGTATAAAACAATGTCTACAAGCAAAGAAGAGGATGAACCCTAAATGGAGAAATATCATAGCATCAAAACATATTGTATATGCATATTTGCTCATTGATGTGGCCAAATGGTCCATGTATACAGATGCACCTGGACCAAACAAATGGATCAACAGCAACAGCAAGTTTTGAAACAAAACTGTGTAAATAATGTACAGCTAAACAGAGCAGAATGCTGCGTTGATTTAACATAATTTAAAAAGGCAGATTAAATGTAATGTGTGTGTCATTTGCAAAAAATGCATTTACTGCAGGCTAATTTTACCTGTATTAAAATACCGTATCAGCTTTTATTTTTTTATGTGTTGAATCCACACAAACGCTACAAAAAAGGATTCAATAATTTCATTTTATGGTTCTGTGTGTAATAAAACTGAATTTGTTTGTTTTTAAAGGGGACCATCTACCCCTTGTCTTAATTTGGCCAGTGTAGACAGTGTGTTGTAGGATTGAAAAATGTGACTGAAAGGCACGCTGTAGATTTCAGGTAACTGTTATGACTCCCTCTGAGATGCTTGTCAATAACAGTATGGTCCCAGCGCGCCTAGATTGATGTCTTTTCAGTTTTGAGAGCATACCTCTCTTTGCAGGGCCTTGCTGCGGCTGTCCGCCTCATCTAGTTGGTTTTGCAGCTTGGTGCTATCCTGCTGCTGCTGGAGCTGCAGGGCCACCAGCTTCTTCTCCAACTCCTGCTGGGATCTCTCTAGGGCTTTAAGGCTATTGCTCAGCTCAGCATTCTGGGCACGCGAGCTACCAGAAACAAGACAACACTGAATTCAATAGGTGGAGGATCACAAGGACAGAAATGTGTTTTGTACTGTACAGCAGGCAAAAAGGCAAATGAGATAACCAACAACCAAGGTGGGGGTGAAGCTGAGCTGAGCTCATGGTAATGTTACAGAGCACTGACCTGACAAGGTCCTTCTCCAGCTGCTGCTGTTTCTGCAGCATTCCCTCTTTCTCAGAGCACACTTTCTGGTGAGTCTTGAGGAGGTCTTCCTTCTCAGCCCTGAAGGAAGCACACTCACTTTGCAGACTGATCATTTCTTTCTGATGCTTATTCACCATGTCCTGTTTTTCAGATCGCAGTACAGAACACTCTTTCTGAAGGCCATTACACTCCACCTGCATGGACTGCAGTTCATTGGCTGTGAAGAAAAAAAAAACGTTTTATGTAATGGTGTATTCCCTCAGCAGATGGTGTTTTAATTGGCTTACATACAAAGTGACAATTCATAGCACAGCTTAGCATCTGAGTATGCAAGTTTGTAGTTTAAAACTGTTCTATACTATAACAAAACTCTCACATTCACAGAAAGTGAAGCAACTGCACAATCAGATTAGGTTGTTTTTTGAGTTGTTTAATACTAATAAAGCTGTCCAGCTAAAACATTTTTTTTTTCTGGGCAAATTTTTCCTTTCATTAGTATTAATTAAATGCAACTATGATTACTACATATATTGTATCCGATATACACAGTATCCTTTTTCCAAGATATCATCATCATTATTTTGTATCATTATGTCTATTTGCACTATGTAGTACCTTGTATTTCTGCAGTTTTCTGCCACTGCTTGCTCTGCTGCTGAAGGTCACGCTGTAAGTTGTCAATCTCACGCTCATATTTGTTGGCAGTCTGACGCCATTTATCCAGATCCTTTGAGACGGTTGCCAGGTTAGTCTGGACAGCATTGACGTCACGGTCCCGCTCAGCAGCAGCTGCCTCTAGGGTACGTTTCAGTGACTTCACCTCATCTCGTGAACTTTGTAACTCATCGCGTGAACTGGAGTTATCCATCTGCTCTCTGAGAATGCCCATTTCATCTTGGAGCTGCCGCAGCTGGCCTATGTTTAGATGAGTGGTACATTTAGATGGCAAAAACACAAACCTCTCCAACCCATAAGAGAACACAGGTGGCTCCAAACAATACAGAAATACCTTGAAGAAGTTTTATCTGTTTTGCAGATTCATCAGCTTGTTGTTTATTTTCTTTTCTCTCTTCCTCCAGGACACCTGCAAAATATGATCATAAATAAATAATTTATTTCATGCATGCGTGGAGAGAAAGGTGTTTATTTAACATCAAATATGTATAAAACATAATTTGTTACCTTGAAGCTCCATGCATTTGTGTTTCTCTGTATTCGCTAGCTCCTGGGCTACCTGAAGTTCAACGTTCAAACGCTGGATGATTTTTTCCGAGTCACCAGTGGACCCCATGTTTGACTTGGTGATGTCACCTGAGAATGAAATATAGAATAACATTATTATCCACAGTAAAAGATCTATTATTAACACGAGAGTATCTAGCTCTAAGGGTAGAATTTCTTATTTTCGTGCAAAGTCATTGAGGTGTGTGCAGACTCAGAGATACAGGAAAGTAGAGCCGAAGCCATTCAGGCACATCCAGAGTTAATGATGGCAATTCAATACCATAAAAATAGAAGGATAACTCAAACTCCTGCCCATTCATTCAGCTTGAGTCCCAACTATTTAACCAGGGCCGACATACTAAATGATTTCCCAAGATATTTAAATGGGCCTATTACATAAACTAATTGCTCATCCAGAAATAGACACAACTGCATTATCTGCATTTTCTATCCAAGCTTTCATTCCAAATTGTCCACCACCCCAGCGCGATACAAGTCTTTGGCACGTCTACACCGCTTGTTGTTAACAGTAAGTTACAGTAAACAATACACAAAGGGAATGGACTGGCCAAGGTAGTCAAGGTTCTGTTGTGTTTTCCAGAGGTGGAAACAAGCTCCACAAATACTTGTGCTTTGCAATACCCAGTGAATATCTTGATCCCCTAATCTACCGTGCCTAGGAAAAGAGATGACCTCATCTCAGACCGAGCATTTGGCTGAGGCGAAAACAAGAGTCAGAACAGGTCAAGCATGTGCACCATAAATGGAAATATCAGAGGACTACCACGAAATGCTGCGTTTGTCAGGAAAACTGGGATTTCATTGTGTCTGGGCCACATGGCTGCATAAACATACTGTATAATCACACACACACACACACACACACACACACACACACACACACACACACACACACACACACACACACACACACACACACACACACACACACACACACACACACACACACACACACACACACACACACACACACACACACACACACACACACACACACACACACACACACTATTAGCAGTGCTACAAGGTGGCACAGATAAATGTCCCTAAAATGAAAAGACTGTAAAGCGCCTACCGGAGGCTGGTGGCACCCTCTGGCTCAAGCACATGACCACCCTGCTGTGTGCCAGACAAAGGACGGGCAGGCAGTGTTGAGTCCAGTATGTGCATATGTGGTTGTGTGTGTTCCTTCATGCATGCATATGAATGAGTGAGAACGAGAATGTGAGTGGGCTCCCACTACATGTTCTAGGTCCAGTTTGTGTGATAGACGACGAGCATGAGGGAAGGAGATAATTCTGGATGAGGGCGTCTGACGTGTTATCTTTAGTAACATTAGTCATTACAGCCATTATGTCTTAGTGTCACAGAATGACACCTGACAAACTAATAATGGGTTTAGCCTGTACGTGCGTAAAATCACCCCTCAGACTGGTTGGGTTATTGAGCATCACACTGCCTCAAGTGACGACAGATAGAAGAAAAAAAAAGTAGGGAGAAAGTCTTTTTTTAACTCGAGTGCTGAAGGCTATAGCCATGATGGTCCATCTTCCCTGCTGTCGGTTTCCTTCCCAAATGAATGTGACAGCATTCTTTAACCGAATCAGAGGGTGAACACTGCTCGCACTGAATGTCTCGACGAGTCTCTTTAAAAGTGCTGATAAAACTGCTGGGGTATTAACTGACAGCAACAAAATGTGAAACTGAGAAATATCATTTTGCAGTGACTGAGATACTGATGTCGTGAGGACACTGTTTGCTTTGTGCTGCCTATATATTGTGCAGTGCAGCATTACTAATTCATTTCATCGTGAAAAATTGATTCACTCACCAATAATCCTGCACATTTTGTCTGAGTCATGACATCCCTGTTGATTTTTATGTCGTCTGTATTGCACTATGATTGCATTATCCAGTGCAACCTATTTTAATCAGTCACTCTGAATGTCAGCGCCAACACAGACTGGTCAGCTGATGTGCTCTCTGTGCATAGAGACTCCATCTTCTAATAAGCTGTTGACACTAGAGACATCAACCTCTAAAACAAGGCCATCTACAGCACTCTGAGCTCTAAAGCCAACTAAACTGCCCTCATAGGTCCAGATGCTCATTTTAAGAGTGACTCATGCTTTTTTCCCCCCCTCCTCTCTTCACAATGTCAGTAAGTAAGATATGCAGTGTCTGGTCAGAGCTATTTGAGGAGCAAAACAATGCCAAGTCATTCATCTCCATACTGTCTGTCCATGTTTAGAGAAATAAAAAATACAACTGGGTTACCTTTAATCAGTGAAACGTTATTCAGGGGATCACTCAGCTCTTTCTCATCCATTGCTTATCTGTAAAAGAAAGCATAATCGCATATCAATTAGGACAGATAAAAAGATAGTTATATACACATAGTACAAAATAAAGGATGGATGATGAGGGGAAAAAAATCCTGACTCAGATGTATGGCTTTGCTGCTGTTGTTGTGGTTAAGCATGTGAGTCATCTTTAAAAAGGTAAACACAAAAATGCTTGTTCATCTATGAACGGATAACAATTTAGGAAGAGGCTGCGCAGAGGCTGAGAAATCTCCTTTAAGGACTACGTCACAGAACAATAACAACAATAATAAATAATAATAATAATAATAATAATAATGAAAGGTTAATAATAATTAACCTTAACAGGAAATATTACCTTAGGTGGTCCAGGAGCTACAGTACTCTATGTGCTGTGGCTACAGCAGTCCCTGACATGAAGGAACACTTTTCCAACTATCTGATTTTTTCACATGCGAAATGGAACAGTCCAAGCAGCGAAGGGGGGGAGGACACACAGGGCATTACAAACACCGTGCACCAGATCTCTCTGTTACTGCTGCACTGAAGCAGATGAAGACAAATAACCAGCCAAAGTAAATGAAACTAATACCTCGAGTGTCGTTAAAATCCTAAACTACAGGTAAATCAGATTCATGTCCTCTAAAACGTGACCCCCCTACTCTGTGTCTGAAATCCTGAGCCCCTCCACACTAGGTCATGTATCCGAGTAGGGCATCTCGGAAGCTGCAGCTGCATACTGACACAGAGAGGTTTTGTTCAGGGAGCGGAGCTGCTCCCCGGCCAGTTGGTACTGATGTAAAAATGTACAGGATGACACAGAACAGGGACTGTGTGCCATGTATGTGCATGACACACACCTCCTCTCTTGTTGTGCCCTGTAGAAAACTCTTTTGTCACTTTAAATTCAAACATTACTGGCCTTTAGGGTTAGGGTAGTCTGTAGATAAATATGTCATCCTGAAGGGTGAAGTTTTATTGTAAATATTACAGGGATAAATTATATGTATTGTTTAATATTGTATATTAATTAGTATTGTTTAAATAACAGCCTCCCCAACATGCTATGAAATGATTGTGAGGCTGCAGTGAAAATCAAGATAATGACAGACAACAGTGGGCTAAATTTTTCTGTTTAAGTACCTTTCTCCAATATGTAAGCAAAAAATGTGTTCCTCAGGTCACAAGCTTTCATAAGTTCGTATCACATCAAAAATTCTTTGAATAATGTATGAGGTCCACACACAGGCACATGTAGGTTGTGATGCAGGTTTTAAAAGGGGACATGTTTTAGAAGAGGATATCCACTTTATTGGATTTAAGATTTTCCAATTCAACTAACTTTTGGAGTGCCTTGGTGGTCCAGTGGTTACCGCACATGCCACATAATGGCAGCACCCCTGGTTAAATTCCAGCAAGGGACCTTTGCTGCATGCAGTTTTTCAATTCACACATTTATTTAAAAGGACAGTTTCACCATTTTTCAAGTCTGTCTTAACACAATAGTTGGGTGCCCATAAGAACGTTGAAACTGATCTTGCTTGCTGTAATCATTCCTCCTGTTCATACTGACCATTAAAAGATCCCTTCTTAAAGATGGAGTGCAGGACTTTTGTCTCCCCCTTCTGGCACTGAGAGTAATTACAAAAACGCTGTCAACGTGCTTACGTAGCATACTCTGTCGCTACTGTTGCTGTAAAATGGTCGATAAATTGTTTTGAGCCTCACACAATCTTTTATATTGTAAATTACACTATTTGTTTTCATTTTGCAAGTATGTTTGAGAAGCACTTTATAAATGTGTGTTTTATAAAAAAAGTGCTATATAAATAAAGCTTTACTTATTGACTTAAAACCCCCACTTAATTACTTGTTTCACTATCAGGGTTTAATCCATTCAGTCCATTTGGAATTCTGGAAGAGCACATAATTAAATTGTTTTATCCTCATTCAAGTTAGCAGAGAGCTAATTGGAAGTTAGCCAGTTAGGTCAGCGGAAGTCTGCACTGATATGGCCAGCATGGGAATGTGAACCCCGACACCAGATTAAAAACTCTGGTATACTGTGAAGTATAGAGATTTATCTGGTGCTAATAGGCTGAATCAGCATTATGTGACCTCATTTAGGAAAGGGCTTAAATGTAGTGGACTTATGCATGTAACTGTGTCCAAGACTCAACCATTTGGCTGATTATTTTAGGTTTTCCTGAAGATCATTATTCCTCCTACTACCACCATACATAATACTATCATGCTTGACGGTAGGTTATTCTGATGACAGAACTTTTTTTTCTCTCCATGTGATCAGCAGCAAACTTCAGTCGAGCCTTAAGGTGTCACCTCAGGAGCAAATGTTTCCTTCTTGCACTGCGGCCTCTCAGCACATGACAATATAAAACATGCTTCACTGTGGACATTGACACTTGTGTTCCACCAGCTTCTAATTCATCAGACCTGCTGGTATGGTGGATCTTGGCTGACTCTTGACCATCCTGACCAATTTTCTCTCAGTAGCAGGTGATAGCTTGCATTTTCTTCATGTTCCTGGCAGGGACATGACTGTGCCATGCACCACACACTTACAAACAATTGTTTGCACAGTAACTGTTTTGAAATGGTTCCAAGTTACTTTCCTGACATGTTCAAGTCAATGATTTGCTTTTTTAGATCTGCGCTGAGCTGCTTAGATTTTTCCATTGTAGCGTTTGTAGCTGAGTCTGACGAGTGTGTCATACAAGCTGTATTTAAATGGGTTAAGAGAAGTCACCAGCTAGCTGTAGTCAACCATAATCACTCACAGGAAGTTAAAAGGTCATGCCACAAAGCAAATTTGATTGACGCAACTTTCCTCATAACCAAAATTGAATTGCTTTTCTCATATTTACACAAGATTTAATATAAATTTATAAAACTAATATACATGAATGCTATTTGTGACCAAGACAGACATCCTTTCCATCACATAGTTGTAGAAATCATTGCAAACTCAAGGCTGCCATGATATTTACAAGAGTATGTAAACTTTTGACCACAACTGTGTAAGTGATGTGGGGCAGAATCCGCAGTTCTCATTTTGTGCAAACACTGATTCAAATGTTTATGTAAAGCTTATATTAGGTTTCAACCGTGTGAATTAGTCAAATAGTGTGAACATCTTCACCAAACTCAACAGGGAAACACAAAGAGGGGTTAATGTACTAAGAAGACTTCAATTTTGGAAAAATATCCACTTGGCTTAACTAAATTGGATGGATGACCCTTCATATTAGCCTTCGAATACATTTTTGCACAGAATGACTGTAGATTTTGTCATTTATCACTTACATGGAAAGTGCATTAGGAAGGATCTTTTAACAGCCAGTACAAACAGGAAGAGTAATTACAGCAAGAAAAAACATGTTGAAGTGTTCATATATCAATCCTTCTAGTTTAAAAAATGCCAAATATTCAATGGTTTGAGCTTCTTGTTAATATAAAGATATTAAACTGAATATTTTGGGGATTTTAACTGTTGATTAAAATACAACAAGCGATTTGAATGTTACCTTGGATTGTTTTAAATAATAAAGGCATTTTACAGACAACAGTGAAGAAAATAGTTGGAAGATTAACTGATAAAGAAAGGAATCTTTAATTGCAGCCCTTAATACTAATGCTACAGGCTCAATGATCAAAGTGTAAACAGCTCTTGTGTCTATTGGTTTTCCAGAGCAGTGTATACTTAATGCAGGTAATGCTTCACAAAAAATGCTGCAACCTATTCATTTCATTAACTGTGCAAGAAAAGGGATAATCAATTGAAGGATGTTGCCATGGCTATTTAAGACTACAAGACCATAAAGAGAATCACACTGGGAAATATAAGATCCAATAAACTGAGTATAACGTGACCAGGGACAGATTTTAATGACTTGTGTATTTTGCTTTGTGACCAGATTCCAACCTGAGACCTTGACCTTAACGGGGTAAGTTAGTCATGAGTAAAAGTTTTATGATATACAGTTGCAAATCATTGACATATCTTCAGTTATCAGTCAATTATCAACCATCTAAACTAACTCCTCTGTTTCGATGTACAAAACCTAGCTAAACTTTAGATGTCATTTTACTGTAAAGAACACAAAATAGCCTATCTTCAGTTAAGTGGATTAAGATTTTTTTTAAAACAGCACATAAATTCAAAGGTTTTTGTCCTATATGCTTTCACAATTAATAGCCCCCTGAGCTCATAATCCATTGAAATGTTTTTTATTGGTATTCCAAGTCTAGCTATAAAATCTGCTTTATGGCATTGTGTCTTAAATGATGATATGGATATCCTCTCACAAGGCTTGGCTAGTTGTTCAGTACACACGACTGGCAGTAGAAGTACTGGTAGTAGAAGTCAGGTGACAAAATTAACATTGAAACAGGCTTTTCTTGGTATAATTATTCCTCCTGTTCATACTAGCCAATAGAAGATCCCTTCATAATACACTTTGAATGAAAGTGATGGGTGCCAAGCCTCTTTCTGTGCAAAGATGTATTAAAAGTGAGTCAAACAGACATTGTTCAATATTAATGTTTTTAGAGCCAAAGTCCCTGTTTTTGTTACTATACTTCCACCGTATACTTCCCTCAACAGGGAAACACAGAGGGGAATTTAATGCTAAAAAGACTGTAAATGTGGCAGATATTCAGTTGATGTGAGTAACACAGACTGCTGAAGCCTCATATAAGCTTAGGATTAACTTTTAAATGCATGTTTGCAGCAAACAGCGAAATGTACAAAACAATGTCTGGACACACTGTGAACTTTCCACAGCCATTATGAACAGGGGGAATGATTACAGTCTTTCAGTGTTCATATGGTCACCTGATTGTTTCTTGGATAGTACATTTTGTGATGGGTATCCCCTGGAAAGAGAGTTAGAGTTTACCTCCTAAAAAATTAGGTAAAGCAAGCTGTATTCAACTGACATTAATGACTTGAGACTTTGATGCATACAGCTGCACATTAAACTAACCTCATATCTACAGTGTATCATCTTAAATTAAACAAACCTTAGATTCTAATCAGAGTGGTGCTTTTCATGTAACCCAACTTTGGCCTAATAAATTGTCCCGGTTTGGTTTGAATGATTATAAAGCAAGCTATAAATTATCACCCAATTCTGTTAGACCTTTTTAGCCAACTTCATTCCAACTTATTACCACAGATTTTACATATATTTTTGGGAAATAATGGTCAATAGGCCTCATGAAATTATACCTCATTTTTGAGTTAACGCCTGTTGACAACAGGAGGGTTAAGGGAAAAAGTTCATTTAAGTTACTGAACATAAGCTGATACTTGTTGAATGACTTATATTTCAATATTAAAGTTTACTTAATAGTGAGTTAGGAGTTAAATGTGACTTTAAAAAGCATTGAAACTACCGTGACTTACCTGCAAACATCTCCAACATATGGCTCACGTTAATTAGTTAGGCCAGTTCATTTAATTAGATGACGTATTTGCGCGCGCGTGCGTGCGTGCGCATGCGTGTGTCACTTTTAGCCTTATCGTTTGCTGCCTTTTCACTTGCTTACTTTCAAGGCACAGTGTGTAGCTTTTCCTGCAGGAGTGGCAGTCTCTCCGTAGGTTGCTATCAAAGAGCTCATCCTCCTCCAAGAGTGGAAAACTTCATTGAGAGGTTGCCTCATGGTTTGTGGTGGGTGTTTCCTTTCAGCCTTTCAGTCTTTTTACGTGTCAGACTAGCGGTCCGTCCAGTTCCCTCCAGAGGTGATGCTTTAACTTTAACGCTGGTGTAATGTTAAAGGAAGGAAGGCGGAGACCTCAACGAAGAAGTTTTTCACTGTACTGGAGCCACCAGATGTGCGACAAGTAGTTTTTTTTCTTATTCCTCCTCCTCTCCGGTTCAGTTTTTTTGTCTTATTTGCTGCTGCTGCTGCTGCTGCTACTGCTAAATCCGACTGTTTGTGACCAATGACTTCCTCTATCTCAGCCTGGTTTTGGAGTGAGAGATTTTGGCTTCCCGAAAATGTTTCATGGGCGGATCTGGAGCATCCGCCACCTGGAGAGCAGTACCCCCGGGTGGGACAGATACTGTACGCCCTACCGCTGGCCGTCGGTGTCTTTCTCCTCAGACTGCTGTTTGAAAGGTAAACCGGGGCCTTGTTTTGTTGTTGGGTTGCTCCTGTGTTAAACAGTGACTTTTCCTGCCCCTGTAATTTGCTTACTCATGTTTTCTGTACAATGAGTCACATATTTAAGTGGCTTAAATCATATATTTAGGTATTTTTTATCATTTAAACAGCGATAATAGAAACGTAATATCTTTTTAAAAAATTGATATATGCATTAAGTTATATCAAATCCTTAGTGCAAAATAATCAACTGCCACAAGAGCTTTAATCCATGAAATGATTTTAAAAAAAAACCTCTAAATGTAACAATTTAGGGCAGTTCCCCACTTGGTTTCCTGCTTAGTGGGAGTATTCAGGGCTCTGGGCTTCAAACTCCTGTTGCATGTGTTGCTCATAATGGAGAAAAACATCACTATAAGTATGGCTAGGTTGTTGCGATCCTGTAGTACTCCTTGCAGGGAGCTGATGTTATTGATAGTATGCCTGATAATATGTGAATGAGCACCAGGATCAGTGAAGGTTTCAATTCCAACATTTCAATCCAACTTTATGAACACAAGCAATCTGCTGACACTTTTAACAAGCTCATTTTGGTTTCTGTTTCCGGCTCTGATGCCTTTCTCCTTCCCTTTTTCTCTGGTAAAATATCAAAGTGGTGTGATCATATAGATAAGGAGGATTCCCAGTCTTGCTTTTGTCTTTGCCTCTCCTTTAACAGTGTTAGCATTCCTCTGAAGTGATGACATAAATATTACTCCTCTGGCTTGAAAAACATGTTTATCTCACTCACCCAGCAGAGATAGTTTTCTAAGCATGGATAGGGTAGAAACAGTCACACACTTTAATGTGTCTAGTGGAAACGGAGCATTTTGTGTCTCATTTAGGGGTTTCTGTGCCGTATATCAAGGTAGAAAAACAAGACACCAACTTTTCACTGCAGAGTGCAGCAGGGTCGTGCAAACATCCCTAACTTTCTAAAGAGCTCTTTATTTAGAGTCAAATCCCCAGTGGAGGGACAGGCCAAAACCAGGATTGCACCATTTCAGATAAGCGATTTGTTGTAAAATTGAGATTTAACAAAGAAGTGCCTCTGAGTTTGAGCATGAGCACTATTTAATTCAACCGGATGATCTTGTGACACACATCAGTATTTTGGTTAGAGGCAGCGGCCATCCCATCTCTGTCTCCCGTACACTCACATGACAAATCATCACGCTCTGTTTAGACTAGGTGCTACATTCCCCAGGAATCCCTTCTTTCTAACGCTTGCCTGTGTCTCCCCTATAGCCTCTATTATATCTCTCCCTCTAAGACACACACACACACACGCACATGCATGTGAGACGCAACTTTGGTGGCAACCTGCAAAAGCTCAGCAGTTTATGTCATTGAAGGAAGCTTGTTGCAAGTCTTGGCTAATGGTGAATCTGTTCCTAAAGCCTCCACAAAGTGGTTAACTTCCCTCTCTGACTTTCTCTCTCTCTCTGAATATCTCTCTTAATACCACACCATCTCCCTGTCCCCTCCCTGCCCCCACCCTCTCTCTCTCTCACTCTCTCTCTCTCTTTTTTTTTGTTGGCCTCTGTCTGTGTGTACACAGGCTAGTGGCCAAGCCCTGTGCCCACATACTTCAGATTCAGGCGGGAGTACAGCGGCAAGCTCAACCCAATGCTGTCCTGGAGAGGGTGTATCAGTCCAAAACGGTACAAAACAAGGCCCATGTTTGTCCTGTAGTTCATTAAATGGTCCTCGACACACTGATGTTTTTGCACTGGAATACACCACAGCAGGCATAATCATACGTTGACTAAATACCTCTTTCAGTGCAACTTTTTTTCTGGTTTTACATGTAAAACTTGTTTTTTTTACTACAAAAAGCAGGTCATTTTGTAATTTTCCTCCACTGTCCTCCTCAAGTGCCCAGACACAAGGCAAGTCGAGGGACTTTCCAAACAGCTGGACTGGGATGTACGGAAAATACAGAGATGGTTTCGCATCCGTCGCAACCAAGACAAACCCAGTATGCAGAAAAAGTTCTGTGAGAGCATGTAGGTTCCTGCTTAACTGCTGTGTTGCATACATCCATTGTTTTCTATAAGAGTTCAAGTGACGCTGCCCTGTTTCCCAATTCTACTCTTTTCTGTCACTTCAGGTGGCGATTCACATTTTACCTGGGGATTTTTATCTATGCCATTCACCATTTGTGGTCGGTGAGTTGAACTAGCAAAAGTATGCTTTTGCACAATTCTGATATTGTTTCATAGAAGTGTTGCAGAACTTTAGTTTTTATGTAATCTGGATGAACATGGATTCTACAATGGATTATTCTCATTTTATCGTTTCCCCTCAGTCACCCTGGATGTGGGAAGTCAGACAGTGTTGGCACAAGTTTCCTCTTCAGGTGAATATTTTTTATTGTTATTGACTGCCTAGTCATCATATTCAGCTGCTTATATTATCAAGATAATCTAATCTGGTTGTTGATATCTGGGCAGCCACCCAAGTAAAGTCAAAGTATGGGGGAACACTGCTTCATAATGTTGGCAGGTCAGTGAGGTTGTATATTTGTTAAAGGTGTTTTTTTTTGTTACACACCATCCCAAAGCCACTGACTCCTGGACAATACAATCACTATGTAGCTGAGCTGGCTTTCTATTGGTCCCTGATGTTTTCCCAGTTCATAGACATCAAGCGTAAGGTGAGTCAACATCAGTTTAACTAACGCTATTGTGCTGCCTCTCAGTCAGCCCACTGAATACTTAACACCCTTTGTGTATAACTATCGTGCTAGCTTTTCATAACATTTCCATTTTCATGAATTCTTGAAGGGCGTGTTAACAGGTATAACTGCCACAGTAATTATGACTGTTACCAATATAAAAGAATTAGCTCATGACTCTGAGCTCCAGCAAAACAGGTTAGACACTGAAACGCTGCTGCGCCACACAGATACATTTTTAGCATATAGACTCACATTAGCTTGTCATCTCAGTGTATACACAAGGTCTTTCAGTAGGTGTTGTATCTGACAGTCGTGATGAATGTGCTGCGTCTCATTGGTCCATTTGTATTTATATATGCTTATACATTTACATTGCAGATAGCTTGAGCGTCCTATTTACCAATCTACCCTTCTCTCTCTGTCTTTCCGTCATCTCCCTTCATTTCACCGATGACAGGATTTCATCATCATGCTTGTCCACCACCTGGCCACCATAATCCTCATCACATTCTCCTATGCCAACAACATGATAAGAATGGGTACTATGGTCATGTGTGTGCATGATGCATCTGACATCTTTCTTGAGGTAAACAGCTTAGTTATAAAGGCTATAGTTTAGTGACCTGTAGTACCTGCTGCAAGAAGCATGTTTTTTGTAAAAGTTTCAAACCAGAAACAGGGGATTTTACAAAAACATGACAAACTTTTAGGTTTAAACTCAGAAAATTGTCCTGATAAGAAAGTAAATGTGCTTCTTGGCACAGGTTGCACATTTCTGCACAAGATGTTGGTAAACGCACCTGGGAACTTATGAACATTTCAAACTACTTGTAGTGCCTGTCTGACAGAAAAATACATCTTCACTGGTATTACAGCTATGTGGAAGTTACAAGAGATCTTGGTTTGTTATTGTACAACTGTGAATCATTAATGCCATCTTTACTCCCCAAGGCAGCCAAGCTGGCTAACTATGCCAAGTACCAGAGGCTATGTGATGGCCTGTTTGTGGTGTTCAGCATAAGCTTTTTCATCACTCGACTTGTCATCTATCCTTTCTGGTAAGACAAGTAGGAGCTTATTTACGCATTTAATACTTTTGTCAATTTGTCACCTGTCTAACGCTACATTAGTGCTTTAATGTAGATGATATATGTAATTGAGAGCTCCACTAACCTCTGTGTTTTGTTTATATTTGTTGTAGGATTGTATACAGTGTCTTGTTTGACAGCTGGGAGATGGCTGGGCCATACCAGGCCTGGTATTTGTTCAACGGGTTGCTGTTGGTCCTGCAGGTTCTTCACATCATCTGGTTCTACCTCATTGCTCGCATTGCTATCAAAGCCATATTCAAGGGAAAGGTTAGTCCGTTTGTCTGTTGAGTGAAGTGCAGTTTTTTGGCGTAGATCTGTACATAGCAATGTCTGTCCACCACTTAAATCCATACATCTCAAAATTTAAAGTGAGGTTTTCATATTTACTGAAATATGGGTTGCCATGAAACTTAGTACAAACATTCTTTCTCTCATTCTCCTCTTTATATTATTTCTCACTGGCTCATATTTGGGATATTGGTATTTAGATCAGGACAGGGATTGTATCTGGGTGGACAGTCCTAGGTTTTGTCTAACAGCATTTTGGGTTTGGGCTACTTTAAAGTGGGGAAGTAAAATGAAACACTTTTCTTTATTAAACCTATTTTTGTATTGAACTCCCTTCAATAAACAGATTCACAATAAATTAAGTTTTAAAAAGAGTAATAAAGGTCTGAGAGAGATTACATTATTTACAGCAGTTAAGTATAGCACTTCTACTCTCTAGTCACTTTGTCACTGTTAGCACACTAAGGGCCTGATTTACTTAAGGTTTGCGTGTGTAAAAACGTGCAAACTTGACATCACTCGCAAAAAAATTGCAAGCTGATCTACTAACAAGGTGCACTCAGGCTACGTTTGCCATAATGAATTTTTACCCCAGTTTGCAAAATACAGGGAGGAGAAAATGCAAATATGTTATTTAGCACACGCATTTTGATTTACCAGGGTACCAAGGTAATTTTGCTGACAGTGACTGCGCCCATAAATAATATGTTTGAAGGGCAGGTAATAACCGGCTGTGCGCTGCTCACAGATGACTGCTGTTACTGTGGTTAGGAGGAGACGGATGCACAATGACAATGACAGAATATGCACAGAACAGATTTTTTCCACCTATCTTAATATTTTGAAGTGGAATATTTTTGGTTTTACTAACACCATTGACTTTGTCATAAATACTCTCCCAAGTGGTGGTTTTTCTGGTAATATTTCTCAATATGTTTGATAACCTCTTCCACTAGAGCCTATAATTCCATGGGATCAAATTTCATTTTGCGATTACAGGCTTTCTGCTCGTCCAAGCTTTCCATTAAGACACGCAAAACCCTCATGTAAATACTGCAGTCTGCACCTGTTGTCATTTGTGCTGTTCTTAGAAGATCACCAGCAAAACACACACTTACCAAACGTGCAATCTGTTGCACTGCACAGTCAATGTAGTACCCTTTATTTGGGATCTTAGTCAATCAGGCCCTTAAATGCTGGCTCAGTTCAGAGCTTTAATAATAAATAAATAAACAGTGACATAACAAACATCATCTCAGCATACAGCACAACCAAACTCGATAAGAACAATCACAATCGGAATAAGAGTAGAAATGTCAAAAAAGTCTCGCCACACGAGCAATGCGATTAGGGGTTGTACAAGTTAACTGCCTGGATTGCACGTGGGACAAAGGAAAATTTGTACCTATTTGTTCGTGCTCCAGGTAGCCTAAATCTCCGTCCAGACGGCAGAGGAATGAATTCCTCCAAAAGTGGGTGATCAGAGCTAGACAAGATTGACCGTGCTTTCTTTAAAACACGCCTGTCAAAGATCTGAGAGAGAGAGCTGCTGCATGCCAATTATCTTACTGGCTTCTTTCACAATGTTGAACAGACGATTTGTTTTTTACTGACAAGTTTCCATAAAACGAAATTTTACGAATGACTATTATCCTAAAATCAATGACCATGTCCTTAGTTTTCACTCACTGAGAATGGCTCGTCTTGTTTTTATTCTCTTCACTATTCCTATTCTTAGCAAAACTGTCACTCATTTGCGCTTTATTTCCAGGTGGCAAAAGATGACCGCAGTGACATCGATAGCAGTTCGGACGAGGAGATTAATTCCAGTTGCAGTAAAAACCCCAGTCAGACCCTAAAACCAAAGGATGGCAGTCACACCGGTATCCTGAATGGAGACAGTCATGACCATTGAGTAACGAGAGAGGATATTGTGTGGCTTGTCTTCACCTCCTTTTGTGCCTGTGAAACCCACTGTGTCACTTTGACCTCCTGAAGAGAAGTCAATTTTTTTTTTTTTTTTTCACCTATGAGGACTTGCTGAGTCCAAATGGAGAAAGGACTGGATCATGTGTGGATTATGGACTTAGCACTGTCTTACTTTACTGTGTCAGGTTTACACTGTGTCATGTTTACATCTGCTTCACAAGAGGCAACAAAGAAATGTTTTATAACAATTGTGCCTGCAGTCTACACCTCGCTGCGTGTGTGTGCTCTAAAAGTTAGAAACGGTGCATATACACACAAATGCAAAAGTCAAAACACATTTTATACATGTAAATACATTTTATTACAGATTGGTAATATATTTTACAGGTGTAAAACAAATCACTGCATCTGCCTTACTGAATTACTGCTTATTCTCCTGTAAGCTTAGAAATTCCAAAATGCCAAATGTCTCTTTAAAATGCCAAATATAAAAGTTTCTTAATAAAACATGATTGTATCACGGTGATGAAAATTTAGGATTTTTTATTATGTTATGAAAGGTTGACTTTCTACTTAAATGAAAGCATTAAACACATTTTGTGATCGACCTGCAGCCTTGTTTTTTTACCGTGTAAGATTGATGGACTAAGCAGCCTTCAGTATCTTATTTTATCACACTCGTCCAACATTTCAAAAACGTCCTCAGAGAAGTCGTTGTATTTCAGGCTGAAAAAGTTGGAGACAAAAGCAGGAGTTAAATGCTAGACTACACATTTTGTGAAACTCAATCCACACTGGTTTACAAATTAATTTATAATTAAGCTACATCACGCTTACATCATCTCCTGCATGTTGAGGCTGTCCTGCATGACTTTGATGAGGGCTGGCACTGAAGCATCAGTCAGTGAGTTGTTTCTCAATTCCAGTCTCCTCAAAGTCTTACTGGCTCTTACAGCAGCACACAAGTCCTCAACGCAGGCATCTGTCAAACCTGTCATCTCAAGACTATGATCAAAGAGAGGAAGACAGGTTTGCATGTGGGGTGATTAAAAATGCTCATGACGTAAGAAGAGTGTTGTGCTTTCTGAAAAAATGTGTACACTCACTCCAGGTCCTCCAACAGACAGCTTGGATGTGCGATGGCATCCAAAAGATGTTTAACCCCTTGGTCTCCGACTTGGTTTATACCCACAGACAAGGACTTAAGTTGAGAGGTCCCATTTCTCAGCAATGAGCCAAGTTCCTTGAAGACCAACTGGGTTAACTCACATCGTTGCAGCCTGTAGGGTGGAGAAGAATGTACACAAATACAGTTCAATCTTAAATTTCATCAAATATTTTTGAAAGGTGGTACTTTATCAGTGGAAGAGTATAAATTAATACAGATGAAGATAACTCTACCCAAGTGTTTCTACTGGGCATTGAGGCCTAATGAGGGCCTGGCAGAGCAGCAACACCCCCTCCTGGCCCAAGTCATTCACCGACAGATCTAGTTCTGTCAGAGAGCAGTGCTCTGACATCAAGGCCGCATTCAAATGAGCACAGCAGGCGGCTGTCAGATCGCTATCAAACAATCTAGATGGAGAAATAAAAGAAAATTAAATGGTCACAGAAGGCAGAAAATATGGATGTATATTAATTTTACAGATACATTAATTTTGTACTCATTTCCTGGAAATTTTCTGACTAATTTACAAGTATTTAGTAGTTAATTTGAGAGTGTGGCGCAATTTGGTACAAATTATAAGAAAAACTGTTCAGTTGGTTTGGTTGGTATGTGTCGACCCTTTATATTCGGATTCATTGATAATTGTTCATTTGCAAGAATTAATGAGACTTTCTGATTTATTAGTATATTTCCTAAAAGTAGCTGTTGTTAAGGCATGTTGAAAGGCTTATATATTTTGGTAGTAGCCAGGAAATTAGCTCATTATAGAGTTTTAAAAAAATAACTTAATATGCTAATATGTCATTTAACACAAATCTACACACTGAAAACTTTTCTGTCAGTTAAAGGAGTATAATTTATTAGAAATATCTGTTAATTAACGACTATGAACCCAAATGATCGGTATTTCCCAACTAAACCAACTTAACATGTTTTTTATTCATTTCTAACACATTTCAATACGTATACATATAAGTAAAATGTCCAAAAATTAACTGCAAATTACTCCAAGAAATTACTATGTATGGATGTAACTGTTTATCCAACACATGCTGGATTGTTTTAGGGTGTTAACATTTAGCAGAGATAGTTGCCTAAAATTACATGAAATGTTTTCATAATTTATGCAAGTTAGAGAGCACATCAGAGGAAAGGCACTGACTTTATTATGTTGAAACTTACGTGAGGCTCTGCAGATTACAAAGTGGGTGTTGCAAGGACTTGCACAAAGCCTCCACTCCACTGTCCCCAATCTCGTTTTGTGTAAGGTTGACTTTTCTCAGCACTGATTGGCCAGAACACAAAGCCGCTGACAAAGACCCCATAGACACCTCGGTCAACTCGCACCTTTGTAGCCTTTTAAAAAAAAACAAATTCTGGTCATTTTTCAAACCTTAAAGCATATGTTCATAGTTTTTCCGAGTCTGTCTCAAAACAATAGTCAGGTGCCAAGATGAACACTGCAACAGGTTTTTCTTGCTGTAATCATTCCTCCTGTTAATAGGACCATTAAGAAATTAATTCATAATACAATTCAAATGTACATGATATAGGGATGATGGCAAGAAAAACCTGTTACAATGTTCATACAGGCACCTGAATATTGTTTCAAGCAAGGTTTGAAAATTTGTGAACCCATCCTTTAATGTCTGGAAACAATGAAACATAGGAAGTTACACATTTTGCAGTCATTTTGCATTATATAAAGGTACATACTGGATCTCCTGTAGCTTGCAGTGAGAGCTATGCAGTGCTTGGCACAGTTTTGTGAGACCCTGGTCCCCGATCTGGTTAAACATCATTTCTAACATGCACAGCTGAGAGGTGGCTGAGGTCAGGACAGACACCAGATCTTCACAGCCCGCATCCATCAGACTGCATGCTACGAGTCTAGATGAATAAAGAGCAAAACATCAAGTGACTTTTGCCTTTGGGAAATGTCTCTTAAAGAATGTGTTTGGCTAATCTTACTTTAATGTGTGCAGCTTGCAGTCTCTGAGTCCAGTGCAGAGAATTTTGAACTTTTCATCACCAAGGTGGGTGTGAGAGAGATCCAGCTCTGTTGTGTTTCCTCTGCTGAGAGCTGAGGCCAGATGAGGGACAGCTCCAGTATTCAGGTAGCTGTTTGACAAGCTGGGGGACACAACATAGTCATGTCACATAGGGCTGGGTGATATGGACAAAATCAAATATCATGATATTCTTGACCAAATACCTCAATACTGATATTGTGACAGTATTGCAGGCATGACTATTCGAGCTTTTACAAAAGATTTTCTTTTTTTTGATAGATTTTTTGATAAATAATCATCAGTAATGTGACTAAAATGACTATAATGGGTAAAGACAAATAATAGAACAACTTGAACAGTCTGGTAAATTAAGAAAATAATATCCCTTTTCTGTAATGCAGCCTTTAAAACCAGGAAAAGACAAACAAAGTTAGGACACTTACATGCCAGTGGAAGATCATTTTTATTACTATCACTTGTCCCTTTAAGATTTTATCCTACCTTTAATGTTCATTACTGTGTATTGTGGAGATATGATATGCATCGTCTTATATGCAAGTCCCAAAAACAAATTTCTATTTATGTAAATTTGATAAACAATATGGTAGTCCGAGTCTGATTTTGAGTCTGTATCTGAATCCAACACTTATGCCATATCAAGATGTTACGATATCCAAAATATAGGATGATATCTAGTCTCGCGTCATGATATAAATATAATATTGATATATCGCCCGCTCTAATATATATATGAACTGAATGATGGCTACGCATTGGATTTCTTACCATGTTTCCAAGAAAAGTAACTTACATTATCTTGTGTGACAAGCTCATAGCTGGAGCCAAGATCTCTGCTTTCTCCTCCGTCAAAATCCTTGTACGGTACAGATTCAGCAGCTCCATCTCACCGAGGCACGTGACGACATAATTCAGTGCTGCACAGTCCTGGAGGTTCAGGTCACCATAGCTGATGCCTATTCGTGCTGAGGGGGTGATGATCTCCTTCACCAAGCTCTCATTTTGAGCTTGATGAAGCAGATGGTAGCAGTGATGGTGCAGGTCTTTGTAGCATCCCTTCAGTGTGCTTTCTGAGCTGCTTTTAAACCAGCGTTTGAAATCTGTGATCTTATCTGAGTTGAACTCCCCCAGTAGGGTCTCCAGCGGTCTGCGCTGCACTGGCTCTGACAGCCCTGACAAGAAGAGCTCCAGAAACTTTGCATGGCCTCTGTGCTTTTCCAACATCTTCTCCACACCCTCTAAAGTTGACTTCTCCAAAAAGAAAGACACGGCCAAAACAAACTCCTGTATCAGTTTGGAGTGGAAGGAGAAGACACATCTGTCTGACTCCAAGTCACCATCTATTTGCAAGAAAACACCCACTGAGCTTTCAGAGGTAAGAAACCGCTGGAAACCAAAGGAATACATTTCTTCTTTGGTGCAGCTCGAATGCTGGTCAAGAGAGCAATGAGCAGCCATCTTGCCAAGGGTCAGCACTAGTTCTCTGACGCCTGCCTCATTCAGCGAAAGCATTTGAATCAGGTGCATCAGGATATCTACGTACAACTGAGACAGTGTTTCAGGAAGTTCTGCTCCAGCTTCGATCAGAGACTTGTACATAGAGCAAACCGTCCAGCAAAATCTAGGAGCGGTACAGAAATCATAAAAGCCTAGAGTCCTTTCCATGTGCATCTGTGATTTGTTGGCAACAGTTTGGTCGGTAAAGAACCCTTTAACGTACGCTTCTCTCTGGGGCTTCAGAAACCCTAACACTTCCACCTGGGTGCCACTCAGACACTTGAGACATCCCGTCGGCCTGGTTGCCACCAGGCAGGCTGCTCCTTTCAGCAGTGATCCATGAAGCAAGCTGGCCACTAAACAGGACACTGAGGCTGCTTGGCTGGGGTCAGAGCAGAGGGTGTGGACAGAGGGGTCCAGGCTGTGTTTGTACTGATCTAAGTCATCAAAAATAAATAACACAGTCTCAGGCCTCTGCAGAACAAGCAGCAAGGACTCAGGGGAGACATGACTGTGATGGTTTAGCATTAATGTCTCCAGGGAGAGCATCCCTTCAAGTGAGTTCATCTCTCTAAACCGGAAATGAAACACATGAGAAAAGTTTTGAATGTGTTCTCCTTTTGCCCAATCCACAACCAGCTTCTCCAGAGCTGTTGTTTTACCTGATCCTTCTGGACCAACCAGTGTGACCGTATTGATTTCACCAGTGAGAGCGATGTGGATGGCATGATCAAGGGAGGTTGAGCTGTCGTCCACATTTTTGTCTGTCACCTGAGCTTCAGAAGTGAGCGGTGATAAGTATTTATTGTTGTTTAACACACTGATAGGCAGCTCTCCACCAAGAAGTGATGACATGCCCCTTGATTGCAGGATGTGACTCAACATGATTTCTTTGTCCATTGTGTAACATCACTGTTAAAAGAGGACACATATAATAATACAGTTAGAAGAATTGATCGCATACAGGCATGTCATTTATGTTTTCTAACAAACTACATTGTCATTGTCATTAAATGTCACCTCCCTACTTTGAAAGATGTCCACCCACATATCCTAAAATATACAATACAATGCACATTGTAATTTTTCAAAACACCAAAGTGTAGAGAGTGCAGTTACCTTGGAAGCAGAGTTGTTGGAAAAGAATCATTAAATGAGTCAAAGTGTCGTAAAGAAAAAGAATATCTTCAGACAGCAGACAGATTCATGTTTTAATAGTGGGGTAACGCCTGGACTGGGTATGCAGCTGCAGCTTCTAATCAACTGCCTTTCCCTCTGTGGCAACTCAGCCACGAGTATCTGGAAGTAGGAAGTGATCCGTGACGTTAAGCCCTGAACGCTGCCTTACAGGCGATGGGCAACACGGACACTAACGAAACGGTCAGTTTGGGTACGTCTCAATAGCCTTTATAGCTGTAATATCCACTTAATTAAGGTAAAGGCAGCAAAAATCACACACGTCTGAATCCATGTGGTGTACATATTTTTTAAAGTAGTTAATACTTCTGTGAACAATATCCCAAAATGTAAACGTTTTAATTCATTTGTCTATGTAATTAGACAAAATAAAGAACCATAATTGTGCGTAGTAGGCTACTAACTAACAATTGTCTGGACCTGTATAAAACAACACTTGTACTTATGAACTGGTCTATTCTGGTCAGTGTGAGCTGTACTTTCTTTAAACAAACACTGGATGGCAGCAATGCAAATTATTCATTTTTCCCAGAGTCCAGATTGAGTCTGGTTTGCTCTAGTTTGCAGTAGTGCTTTGGAATAACATTACATAAAGTTTAATGTACGACCTAAAAGAGCATAGCAGCTTTTCAAGTAGCCTGGTTCATATTTAAAAAGACAAAAAACACAAACTCTAAGTAGGTAATTGTATAAAACAGTGACAAAAACACTACCTTCAAACACCCAGTCATTTGTGATTTTTCAAATTACAATTTTGGCTAGCAGCCTTTTAAACTTAAAATTTGACCCAGACTAGTATAATGGTGGGGTTGAACTCTCTGGCCTGAATGTCAAGCATCACATCTGGAGGAAACCAGGCACCTCTCATCACCTGGCTAATACCATCCCTACAGTGAAGCATGGTAGAGGCAGCATCATGCTGTGGGGATGTTTTTCAGTGGCAGGAACTGGGAGACTAGTCAGGATCGAGGGAAAGATGAACGGAGCAAAATGCAGAGAGATCCTTAATGAAAACCTGCTCCAGAGCACTCAGGACCAGGCACGGGTGAAGGTTTACCTTCCAACAAGACAATGACCCCAAGCACACAGCTAAGACAACGAAGGAGTGGCTTCCGGACAAGTCTGTGAATGTCCTTGAGTGGCACAGCCAGAGCCCAGACTTGAACCTGATTGAACATCTCTGGGAAGACCTGAAAATAGCTGTGCAGCAACGCTCCCCATCTAACCTGACAGAGCTTGAGAGGATCTGCAGAGAAGAATGGGATAAATACCCCAAATACAGGTGTGCCAAGCTTGTAGCTTCATACCCAAGAAGATTTGAGGCTGTAATCGCTGCCAAGGGTGCCTCAACAAAGTACTGTGTAAAGAGTGTGAATATTTATGTACATGTGATATTTCAGTTTTTAATTTTTAATACATTTGCTAAACTGTCTAAACCTTTTTCTTTGTCATTATAGGGTATTGTGTGTAGATGAGAATAAAAAGGAATCGAATCCATTTTAGAATAACAAAATGTGGGGGAAGTGAATGTGTGAATACTTTCTGGATGCACTGTACATTTTCAACAATCTGCATTATCTCCTTATTCAAAACTCTTATTTTGAATTAGAGTAACATACATTGTTCAGACCTAATATACAGACTGTAAAACAAACTTTTCTCAAAGTCAACTTTATTATCCCAAAGAGGAGATTCAGGTGGTCAAAGTGCAGATACAGGTATTAAAAACAAGTCATAACAAAAGTCTGCAACAGCGTCAGTGTCCTTGGCATTAATTACTGTAATGTTATTTTGTTTTCAGTTTCTACTTGGACTGCTGGCCTAATAGATTTGTAACTATAGCGACCCACCACCTGTAAACCGTATAAGTATCCTCAGAAAACTATTAATTAGATATATGGTTATGGTATTTTTCATGATCCCATAACATTTTTTTCCCCTGTCAGTTTTTTGTCACATGAGCAGCTGTTACTGATTTTGCGGCATGTTTTGATGGCAATGGAAAAAAGAGAATCGTGAAACTGAGTCTGATTTCTTTTAATAATTATTCAAGGAAAAAGGGACACATGATCATGCATCTGAGTACATTAACTTTAAACAGTAAATGTGCAAATAGTAATTAATGTGACACTCAGGACAAGGAGAAAAATTAACACAATACATATGTTTGGCTCATCAGTGCAGTTGGCTTATTGTAGGTTACAAAGAGATTAATGAAAAGCTGGAGCTGAAAGACCAGAGTGATCCAGTACTGCCGTGTCTTTTCTGCTTTAGCTGTATGATATGTTTTGGGTCTCCACTGTCTTGATGAGAATGGGGCCTGATTTTCGCTGCTCCTCGTTGAGAACCAGGTTGGCTGTAGGGAAGAAGACAGTGAAAAGATTACACACACAGAAACACATATAAAAAGGCTGTCACAGGGATTGTAATAATAATGGTGCCATTTACAGCTGTAAATACTTACTTTGCTTAAATTGGGTTGGCACTGTTACAATGTTGTAAACAGACTCCTGCCCAAGTCTGTGTGTGAGAAAGCAGGACATACAGTATGTAGTAGGAATGGCAAAGTAAAACATGTACGCTCCAATTAATTTAGGATTTTACCCATAAAAGTGTGAATTAGCCTTATTTAGCCAATATGTTATAAGAACTACACAACTCACCTTCCCTCCTCTCCTTCCAGCAGTTTCCTGTAGGTGGAGATCTCAATGTCCAGGGCTAGCTTCACATTCATGAGCTCCTGGTACTCTCTGAGCTGCCGAGCCATATCCTGCTTGGCCCTCTGCAGAGCCAGCTCCAGGTCCCTGATGCGAGCCTTGGCATCCTGCACAGCGTCATCTCCACGTTGCTCTGCTTCGGCTAACTGGCCCTCAAGGCTGGCACGCTGAAAAAAAGTGAAGTGATGGATGATGTAAGCGCACAGTAAGATTTGGGCAAGCAATCAACACTTTAAAATACAGGATCAGAGATTTATTATTGACTCTATCATTGTGAAGGTGTTATGTAATTTTGTAAACTTCTGGTAACACCCAAACCAAAACACTTGAACTTCCACAGGCTGTCGTTGACAGCCTTGTGAACAGCAATTAACTCTTTTCTTCTTGTTTGATCCTGCCTGAGGGGAAATACTAAACTTGAAAAATGTTGTATATGTCAAGCTGCAACAATTAATGGATTCATCTGTCAAATGAAACTGCAATTATTTTCATCATTAGTTATTTTTAAAGAAAAATGTCCAAATTCACTGATTCCAGGGTCTTCAGTGTGAATATTTTCTGATATCTTTATTCTTCTATAAGAGTAAACTGAATATATTTGGATTGTTGAAAAAGATATTCCACAATCCAAAGATATTTGGACATTTGAAAACGTCACCTTAGGCTCTTTAAAACTGTGGTAGACATTTTTCAACATATTCTTACATTTTATGGACTAAACAATTAATGAATTAGTTGAGAAAACAGATAGATTAATCAATAATGAAAATTACTGTTTGTTATAACCCTATGTATGTGTAAATATTATACAGTTTCTTTTTGTATTCTCTTTTACACCTGATTCTTTACTGATTTGAATCAGCAAATCAAACTGTTTCTATTGTGCTCAAAGCTCTAAGATGTTTATTTCACACATTATCTCAACTGACATTTAAATATGCAACGTTAAGACACTCATAAACTTTATAACCTTTCTCTCACCTGTGCTTTTACAGTCTCGATCTCATTCTGCAGACGCCTGATCATTCGGGTGAGCTCAGCTATTTCCCCCTTGGAGGTACGCAGCTCGCCACCATACTGGTTGGCCTCAGCAGCCATCTGGTCAAACTGGTGCCGGCAGAGATCAAACATGAAAAGAAACATGCGGAATCGGTGATTATCAGGTTTTACATGGGTGGTTTCTGTCAAAAAGACATTGTGAAGACATCACTCAGACATTCTGGTGGATTTATGCGCTTAAGTTAACTGTTAACCTTCTTTATACTTTTAGTTTTTAGGAGAAACTTGTTTTCATTCAAAACAGCTACATGTATGTATTCATATTACACCCAGTGTCATTTGTCGCAGTTTCTCACCTTCTTCTTGTACCAGCTTTCGGCTTCATCGCGGCTGCGTGCTGCAATCACCTCATACTGAGCCTTGACCTCAGACACTACGTGATCCATGTTCAGGGCACGAGAATTATCCATCTGCACCACCACAGAGGTGTCCTTCATGCTGTTCTGCAGCTCTTGGAGCTCCTTTTTTAAATAAAACAACACACACAGCAACAGTTAGAACAAGCTATACAATCTCACATATATTTCTTTGATATCTTTATATTTTTAAAAAAAGTGAGTGAAGAGTTGTACATACCATTTCATACAGGCCCCTGCGGAAGTTCAGCTCATCATTAATATCAGTCACCATGTCATCTAGATCCACCTTGGACATATAACCTGCATCCACATCCTGGGGAAAGTCAATAAAAAAATATCAAACATCTTCTCTCTGTGCTTTTTCCTCTAGCAGACACAGTTATGTTTTAGGGGAAGTTTACTTCCTTATAGCTGTACTAGTAAACGGACAATGAAAATTATTAGTGGAGAAATTGCTTGTAAATATATAGATGGAATAAAAGCTAACACAAGACCTTAATCTGGATTAATTTTGTGTTGTTTTTCTTTACTTTGAAGAACATACCATCTATCAGTATTAAACACACACACACACTTAGAAAACAAATTTCATCATGACAGCATACTGAACCTTTTTGAGCATGACAAACTCATTCTCTGCATCATTCCTCTTGTTGATCTCTTGCTCATATCTGAAACAGCCAAAAAACCATCCCATTAATCTTGATATCAGTATGTGCTTCATCAGATGTTGTATGTTGACTACATGAACTAGTTCACTTTCTATCACAAGGATTTTGTTACATTTTTGCAGTCTTACTTGGTCCTGTAGTCGTCAACATTTTTGTGCATGACATTGTTCTCCATGTCAAGCCTTTGTTTGTCATTGTGGATTAACTCTAGCTGTTTTTGCAGATTGCTGATGTACAACTTCATCATGGGCTCAACGTTAGAAGTAGCAGCAGTCTGTTCCTGCAGCAGCTTCCACTTGGTATCCAGCATTTTGTTCTGCTGCTCCAGGAATCTTACCTGGGAGACAACAAGGAAGTACCACACAAAACAGACAGAGAGAAGGTAAATTATTGACCTTTAAACATTATTTTAGGTCAATCATGTATCTAAACAAGATTATCAGCATATTGAAAATTATTTAAAACTTACGCTAAACATTCAGCAAAGGTTTTTGTGAAATGTGTTATTACCTTATCAATGAAAGAGACAAAGCGGTTGTTGAGAGTCTTGATCTGCTCTTTCTCTTGGGTGCGCACAGCTTGGATTTTGGGGTCGATGTCTATCTTCACAGGGGTGAGCAGGCTCTTGTTGATGGTCACTGGTGTGATCGAAACCTGGGAAGCCCCATAGCTGATCCTGGGGATGGAATAGGATCCCAAGGACATGCTGCTGAATCCCCCTGGAGACACATGCAGTCCTTTACGGCTGCTTCGATTGTTCCTCAGACTCATGGTAGTGCTGTGTGAAGATTTCACTGATGGAGACGATGGTGTGGTCAGGCGCAGTTGAGCTCTGTTGTGAATCTCTTATCTTTTGGGTGCTTCTTTATAGGCAAAACTGGGTGTGGCGCGATAATGAAGCTATGTTGCTCCTTAATGTGGGTAAACCAGTCTGACGCATGCCACCAGTTCTCCCACCTACCCCCTCAGTAAAGGTTGCATTGTTTCTGTAACGCTGGAATCCGGGCCTGCTCCTCTGTTTCAGGTGTGCTTAAGCAATACATTTTTTTGACCTGCTCAAAGTCTCAAAAATAAGAGTCAGGTCTATGATACAAGAATAAATCCAGAGCCAAAATCACTACTGATAATAAGTTAAAGCATGTGTCAGATCAGAATAATTATTTATTTTGGATTTCTGCCCAAATGAGATTTCAGTGTTGAGATTTGCTGCAGGAGCAATGAAGGAAACTGATTTTTTTTTTTAAAGCCACATACCACAGACAAGTCTGGAGTGATTAAACCTATCCTTCGTGACAAAATAGGGTCATAAAAGCTGCTTAATCTAAAGGACAATAACACACAGACTGCATAGATTATCTACAAAATCTATCATTCATTACATAGAGTACCAGCATGTTGGACACATCTTCCCATTCACTTGAGTAAGAAAGTGTTTCCAAACTTTTGACTGGTGCTGTATCATCTTTTTTCACTACACTTATTTATGTGATCTTGACCTTTTATAAGGCTGAAGACTCATTTCTCAAATATTGTTACACTCACTGTTCACTGTCATAAGTAATAAGACTCTCCCAAAGCCAGTTTATCTTACCTACAAAATCATTCCACAGACAAGAAAGTGTGGAGTGATTTAACCTATCCTTCATGACAAATTAAGGCTTAAAAGCTGCTTAATCTAGAGGATAATAATATACAGACTGTATAGATTACCTACAAAATGTGCCCAAACATGATGTGACAGCTCTCTCTCTCTCTGAACAGACTCTTTGTCCTCTACCTGAAGGAACCTGGTGGGCTCGGGGAGGTTCAGCTCACCTGGACTGACATGCTCCTATACTGCATATGCTGGTTAGCAGTCAGTCACTTGCCCTCTCTCCTCCACAATTAATACATTAAATATATTTTTAGTTACAACTCAGGTGTGGTTTTCCTGCCCTTGTCTAGCCTTAAGCTTTGGTAGAGTCTTATTACTTATGACATTGAACATCAGTGAAATGAGTCTTCAGCCTGAAAACAGTCAAGATCACGGAGAGAAAAATGTAGTGAAACAAGACGTCACAGACACGTCACCAGTCAAAAGTTTGGAAACACTCAAGTGAATGGGAAGGTGTGTCCAAACATGCTAGTACTCTATGTACTCTGAATGATAGATTTGCTTCAACTGTCAAAGAACCCTTGGTGAGAAATGGTTGTAAACAAAAAAACTGGTCTGTCCTCTCAATGTCACACAGTGTTGTTTTTCTTTTCAAAGTCTACCTGTCTGCCTTTTCAGACGTATGATCCAATCATCACCCTCCCTTAAAAGAAAACAGTTAAGGAGAAGTACATTTCCCATGCAGCCAGGTGTCTGTGTATACTGGTGGTTTGTGCGCTACTGACGCTGTGGCAACTACTGGACCTCACAAAATATTGACACATTATTGAAGGTAAGTAAAAAAAATATATAGCTCAGAGACTGTAAAACTGTGTTTTTAATGTGCATTTAAAGCAATATGAATGAATCATTGAATAATTTTAAATACATTATTTTAAATGTCTATATTTTCTCTTTTCTTGTCAGGCATGAAGATTGCTGCGTTCAATGTCCAGAGATTTGGGCTGACGAAAGTCTCAGATCCAGATGTTCTTTCAACTCTTGTTAAGGTAAACATGTCTCCTATGACAGTAAAGCATCAGATGGCTAATTTTTTTTACAACTTTCAGGTGTTTACTAGATAGCAGGGACTCGTGGGTTCAGTGAAGATATTACACAATTAAAATCAGTAGTCAATTAAGAGTTTAGTTTCAGAAATGCCTGATTCATGTCATTGATGTTATTTTCGGGAAACAGCCAAGGAGAGATAAGAAATAAGTGGCAGTGTGCAGTATGAAGTGTGAGAATGAAAATGATTCCTTATTCATTCCTTGTCACGAGTTCAGATAAATAAATGCCTGAATGACAAACATCTATGGCTAAAATGTGTCCTTTCTAAACTAAACATCACACTTCTACTTAATTGAGCTTTTTTTCTTTTATAGATCGTGTCTCGATATGACATCATTGTGATTCTGGAGGTGGTCGATGTGAGCGGCGATTCTGTCAAACTGCTCTTGAAAGAACTGAATAGGTGAGTTACTTGTTTTTCTTACGTCTCGATGAAGCAAAGTTTGTTGATGTATACCTGCTCCTTACTGTCCTTTGCCTTCCAGAGTCAACACAACCCATCACTACGCTCTGCAGCTCAGTGTCCGACTGGGAAGGACCAGATACAAGGAGCAGTTTCTGTTTCTCTACAGGTGCGGACAAATCATCAAACTCTTATATGTTTATAATCATTAATGTCACATGTGGAGAGTATTACCACCACACAGTTGCACTAAAAGCTGTTTTTTTGTCCCACTGGAAGGGATGATGTGGTCGACCTGATTGACAGCTATCAATATGAAGACAACCAGGTGAACGATATGGATGCTTTTGCAAGAGAGCCATACATTCTGCACTTCAAACCGCACAATACCGGTCAGTTTCTGCTTTTTATGGTGCAGAAAGCTACATGACACACACATTCGGAAATAGCTGGGAGTTACTTATATCAGTATGTTTGTTATGATTTGTGGTTGGTTGCTGTTGTTACTGTTACGACAGCTGCTTCTGTGGTATATCTTAGTAATGTCTAGCCTATATGTGGGCTGGTTTGTTTTTTTTAAGGTGAGGGCATCTGATTTAGAATGACAAAGGTAGCAGAGGACAGGTTTATCAAGATTAGTCTATCAGCTACCCCTTTGTGCATATGTTTCAGTCATGTTATTATTGGGCCTGTCATGTGACGTGAGCATTTGTAGTCTAACGGACAGTTTTGTGTTGTAGTGCTGAAGGATATTGTGCTGATCCCGGTGCATACCACACCACGGGACTCAGAGAAAGAGCTGGATGAGCTGTATGAAGTCTTCCTGGCAGTGAGAGACAAATGGAAAACTGATGTGAGTTGCATCGTCATGGTTCTCCCTGAAACAGTAAACTAATGATATAATAGTACATAATAAGAGCAAAGTTAAAACACAAATACTTCTATTTCATATATGCTTATATTTATCATAAACTCACAACTACTGTATGGCCTATAAATTGTCACTAAACACTTTTGATTGGATTTTTAAAATAATAATAATAATAACTTTTTTCTATAAGAAAAGTGCTTTAGCAAAGGACATGAGGGACAGTAAGAAAAAAAATACAGTAAGAAGTAAAAGCAGACAAATTATATTTAATAATGATAGAAAATACAGACGTAGCTGCGTGAATTTTAAACAGACATGCATTCCACGGTTTCTTACTTTGGTTACGAGTCTAGACTAACTAACTGTGATAAGGGATTTATCTGTTGATTTTAAGTGAACGCCCTTGTACATATGTGCTCAACAGATCAGAGATGTAGCTTGGAGATAATTAATTCAACACATTTTTTATGATCAATAGATAACTGAGGCTAAACTAAGGGATAGAGAGGATTAAGATTACTGAAATGTCTATTCCTAATTTTCTCTAGAACATAATGATCCTGGGTGACTTCAATGCAGACGGTAAATATCTCACAAGCGAAGAAATGACAGAGATCCGTATTCGCAGCAACAAGAATTTCCACTGGCTGATTGGTGATGACGTGGACACCACTGCAAATACAATGAATGAGCACACCTACGATAGGTATTGGTATAATAATTTACTTTATACATGCGGTTCCACGCAGGAATGTTGTCTTTTTTCTTTTTGAGAAGAAGAGCAATTAGAGCAATTAGAGGATAATTTCTGCAAAGAAGAAAATGTTCTTGTCATTCTATGTTATACAGGATTGTTGTGTATGGAGAAGACATGCTGGCAGCCATTGTACCAGGCTCAGCCAAACCATTTAACTTCCACAAAGAGTTTGACATGACAGAAAGAAAGGTGAGTTTATGGAGTAATTTGTGCCTCATGAGCAACACATTATGCACTTCTATGTTATGTTTTGAGGGCATGTTCCTGATTCAGTGTACGCACACTCCCACAGGCCCTGAGAGTGAGCGACCACTACCCTGTTGAGGTAGAACTGCGTAGCTCCCCTCCTTTCTGGACTGAACAGAGCTATAAAAGCTACGGCACTGTTAATCCTCTGAAAGCACCCGTGAAAAGAGCTGTCACAGGTAAATGCCTGGAATGTGGGAGTGTTTGTTGTAAATCAGTTTTATAGCTCAACTTAAAGGTTTTACGAATAGTCGCCTCATTTCTAAGAAAGCATGTGGCTCAAATGTGAAACTTTTCACTTTTGCGATTGAGTAATGCTACCTTTGTGGTGGTAATGACAGAATTTTGAATTATAGGATCAAAAGATGGGTTTGACATTTCACGGTTTTCCTATTGTCTACAAATCTTATTAACAGACCAAAACCATAAATGAATTGATCTTAACAAGTAAGCTATTTACTGATACAATATTTTATTCCTTTGTACAATACATTCCCATTGTTGTCCAAAAATGATTAAAGGCCACACCATTGCACACTGGGTGACATGTTGATGAACAACTGATCCCTACAGTGCACCACTGTGCTGCTGTAAATACTTTTTATGTACTGCTTTTTTTAAGGGTTAGGGTTTTTTAGATGTCTGTAGGAACAAATGTGTTTGAGACTGAGGGCCACAGACAGGATGTTGCCATCAGAAAGTATTGAAAGATGATTTTGGTCTTTGGATGGGATTTGTTGACAATAACATCAAACTAGAATATCACCCGCCATTAAGATAGATCTGTATCCTCAGATATTTTGGTTTCTCTACTGTACTTGACTTATTGTATAAAAGACATTTCGTAAATATGTATTCTGACTGCTAAGTACTGACACAAAATTTCATAACATACTTGATATCTGAATGATATCCGATGATCTGATGAAAAAGAAGTCTTTTGTTTTATTTATTTATATGAAAAGGATATGAAAGTTATTATATTTAATATCTGGAATCCCTAATAATATGTGTGTTTGTTTGCTTTTCTAGAGCCTGATAGTCTGCAGGTTGATGTGTTGAAACTCCAAAAGGAAAACCTCCTGCTGGAGCGAGAAAAACTCAAACTTCAGATCAGCTTGTTAAAACAAAAGCTTTTCATACTAACCCAACAAAAATAATGACAAGAAGATCGGACATCAAACATCAGTGGTTTCTTGTGTTGCTAAGCTGTTTCTTTTATTTTCATTTCATCACTTTTGCTTGATTTACAGTTTATATTGTAAAACTTGTACTTGCTGAAAAGTTATGTTGTTGTTTTTTTTTTTTTTTTTTAAATCAAATTGCTCACACAAAACTGAGGACAAAGTAGTATTATTCCCTCACCAGGTGTGCAAACAACCATTATTTTCATCATCTAGGTCAGACAATTATTTTCTTTATGATAATCGATTGTTTGTGCAGTGTATCAAATGTCAGAAAATACTGAAATGCTGGTCATTATTCCCTGAAGCTCAAGTTAAGTTAAAGACACTTAGGGGTAGAAATGCTGTTGGGTATTTGTGGTATCTCCAATGAGGACCTGTGTGGTCACGTTGATCATTTAAAAACTAAAAACTCCATGTGAATAATTTTTACACAAGCCTCTACTGTGTGCCTTGTCATTTTTTTTGGAGGGAGACTTGCACAATATATTTGATTGAGACCATAATCTACCCATGCAATGAGCCCTTAATAATATTGAAGAAACACAGTGCACCTCAAGTTTAACTCAAATTCCAATGATTTGTTTTGTCAAAAACCAAAAGATGTTGAGTTTCCTATTACAGAAAACTGTGAACATTATCAAATGTGTTGAAGTGTATGGCGCTAGTTTGACTCAGTTTTATTGTATATTTTGATTCACACAATACAACAAACAGTGTCATTAAATATGCTGACTAGTTGCGTTCAAGTGTTCCGTGAGAGCTCGGATTTTCAAAAGTTTCATAGCCATTAACGCGAACTGTTGCCCTTTGAAGTTACTTTTTCATGGTTTAGGAATGATAACAAATGTTACTTGATTTAAACAAGACTTAGGTGTCTAATATTCGTGTGGTGTATACAATAAAGCACGGGTTACTTTTTGTTGCCACTGGAGGAAAATAAACGCCTGTTACTTCAACTTACCGTACGACAAGTGAAGGGGACGCGCCGTAGTCACGTGATCGGTGAACCTCTTCGACCAAAACAAGGGTCCTACCATCAGCTTGTCAACAACTGTGCAAGAAGGTCTGATAGCTAAAAAAGAGCAACTTTCTCCGCGTCGACGGTGCAAACGGCAAAGCTTCACCGAGTTACCGCACACCTGTCCCGCAGACAGGCCGTCTCAATGCCTCACAGAGGACCGAAAACACCGAGGGGATCATGGATGTGTACGATTTGTTTAGCAGCTGCAGAAAGGGCGACATATGTAGAGTCAGGTAACCAGCAGCAGCTCAGCTAACGGGTTTTTTTTTTGAGGTGGGGGGCTTGGTTTTCGTTGTCTGTGTATTAAAAGCTCACATTTCTTTACACAGTTTGCAGCTCAGCTTCTTATCTTCACTTTCCCTCCTTCCCCGTCCTACCAAACACTAGCCATCATTTGTTTTAGCCTGCTGTGGACACTGCAGTCTTGTAGCTAAAAGCCCCAAAGCTCATTGCATCGTTTTGCAGGAGGTAAACACGGAGGTCAGGGCTGCTATCATTAGCTGTGATGACCCAAGTGGAAACTTTAGATAACGTTTGTAGGTCAGCTGCTCGAGTTCCAGATGCAACGTAGGTGAGACACTAGCTGCCAGTGTCAGTTTATTTTTAACAGATGTCAGGCACCCCCCGATCAGGCATAGGCTGACTTGTCCTTCTAATTATAAAGACATCAGTCAAGTCAACACCGAAACATGTGCACAGATTTAACTATTCAGCTAACCTAGTTTCAAACTGCAACACTAGATTTCTCCAGCACTGCAGCATAAAGAATATGTTTCAAAATTAAATTTCATTTGAAAGGGTTTCGATAGATGTATATTTCTGCAGTTATGAACACAAACATGCTCTTTGCACATAAATACTTTGCATCCACTGTGCAAATGAAAGCAGGAATCAATATATAACAATACAAGCTCAAAGGGGTCACCAATCTAAACCAAGTATTGCTTATGTGCTTTACTGCATGCATGAAGCTGTATGAACAATGCACGTTGCCCATTTTAACATGCAATTCAGAGGCTTGCAACCTTTCACCTCCTATGATTTACCACTGAAAATGTTAATACAGTCTGAGCCTCACTGAATGATAACTTTGAAGACTCTAGTAACCACTCATTGTGTTGCTCTCTCTCTCTTCAAGATACCTTGTTGAACAAAGAGACGTTGACCTCAATGTAAGAGATAAATGGGATAGCACCCCTTTGTAAGTATTTTTCAGGCAAGTCAGTCAAATTCTCTGGCTGACACAGGATTATTATTCTAACCCTTGAAATGTGGACCCTCCTGTCCTTTAGGTATTATGCTTGTCTCTGTGGTCATGAGGAGCTGGTCCAGTACCTGTTGGCTAGTGGTAAGACTGGGAGTTTTACTGGAGCATCGTTACCTTTTGTTTGTTACAAAGATAATAAAAGTCAAAACTGCTATACAGTGATGCCATGGTGAGCATGATATTTGCACTCTAATGTCTTTTAGTATAATCATTCTTTTTTTTTCCTCTGTTGCTTTGCCTTCAGGTGCCAAGTGTGAAGCCAACACGTTTGATGGCGAGCGTTGTGTGTACGGCTCGCTGAATGACTCAGTTCGACGCCTGCTCAAAGATTATAAGTGTGTCAGTGTCCGCGCCATGCAGCGGGATGATTTTAACTACTTTCTGCACATGTAAGTGTCAAGTTGCCTATTCTTATCATTCAAAACAGGAGACAGAATTGTTCATTCGTTAATTAGGTGTTTTTGTTAATTGCAAATGAAAAGTACAGTTTGTATGTTAACCTGCTGAACCACCTGTGTAAATCCATGTGTGTTTTTGCTTTAGGTTACTGGAGCAGGGTCAACACAACGACGTCAAGTTTCTCGTTCATGGGCAAACATTTTCAGCCCACCGCTGTGTTCTCAGTGCACACTCAGAGTACTTCACTGAAATGTTTGAGTCCAAGTGGAAAGGGAAGAACCTGATCACCCTCAAACACCCTTTGGTAGGTCAAAATATATTCCAGTTGTTTAATTGTTGGTGTCACGTCTAATATACAACGATACAGACGTATAATATATCCATATGGATAAAAGCTGTTTTGATTTTAGATCAACCCTGCAGCCTTTGGAGCCATCCTGCAATATATTTACACAGGTGAGTGTGTATCAGAGCATCTACTTTGGTCACAACTTTTAGAGTTGGCAGGAAAATTTAGTCCCTACTATAATTTTTTTTTTAATGTGTCAATAAAAAACTTTTAACACACAAGATTCATGAGATAAACAAATGACACAACTTGTCATCTTGTATCTGTATAAAACTGCAGTGTATTTTAATTGTTCTGATTTAATTGTGATTTGCAATGAAAAACACATGGAATTATGAATGATCCAAATAAATTATGTTTTATCATTTCATAATCATATAGTAAATATGTAGGATATTCTGGAAATGCATGATATGTTACTGAGCATCCAACTTGCTATATTTAAAAAAAAACCCACACACAATCAAGACATAGATGCCTCGGCCTGTGCTGGCTTCAGGCTGCAGCTGGTAGCACTCACTGGATTTACAGTTACCCTGTTGAGTTTTTGACAACAAGCAGTGTTTTTATGAGTGTTGTTTGTATGCATTTGTACGAGCACATGGGTGACAAAATGCACAGGTAATGCTAAAAAGCAGCTGCACCTGCAAAGGAAATGAAGACTTCAAGCTAGCAAACCTGGTTGTAAACATTGAACAATCTAAAATATTCAAAAATGAGGAAGGAAATGCATTCATCATATATGTCAAGTCTCAAGCATACACAGTGTTTTTGAATGCTTGCACGTCTGTTAAGCAAACTGGCTTTTACAGTGTATCTGAAATAGAAAAGTGTAAACAAAAAAAACAAATTGACCTTTTAAGAACTGTTCAGAGCATTATAAAACAACTGAATACACTCTTTTTTTCCCCATGACATACAAACAGTGGTGCTCATATTGGTCTGCCATTTACAAGTGACTATCATTTAACTATATTCATCCATTTTTCTCGTTGATGTTACAGGACGTATGGATATTGATGTAAGCCTTGTTGAGGAGTGCAGACGTCTTGCTAAACAGTGCAAAATGTCAGAACTCATAGAGGAGCTGGAGAATAAATGCAAACAAGTGTATGAATTTGGTAAGAGAGAACTTATGATGATTAAAAACAATATACCAAGACTAATTTTCTTCACTAGTTGATCTGTATTGTCTTTTTTTAACTGTAGTTTCTCAAAACTTTTTTGGAGCTTGGATTGACTTTTTTCCACTAAATGTTTCTTTTTTCTTTCTTCACACCGAAGTGTCCAACAAGCCGGGGATCTGTGTGAAAGTTCTCAGCCTGGACCCTCACAGCTGTCGACTGCAGGAGGAGATGGCTCAGTTAGCAGACTGCGCCCTGCCCACTGAACTAAGAGTGGGGACATTATACCAAAAAATATCATTTTAAATAACACATACTGTAGCTCCTGCTAGATCAGTTTCATTGAATATGTTGTTTCTTTGTGTGTCCTTCTGTTGATTCCCCTCAGGTTGGATTTGGAGAACTTCCCTTTAACAGAGTCGATCACTTACCTACTTATCCTGATGTCTGCTTCAGAGTCGATGGTTACGATTTCTTGTGTCATAAGGTATAAACTACAAGCTCACTACAAGCTCACTACAGGCCGCTACATCCTGGCCAGATCATGTAACTACAAGTTTTGTAGTTTTATTGTGTGTGTGTGTGTGTGTGTGTGTGTGTCTACAGGCGTTTTTCTGTGGGCGCAGTGATTACTTTAAAGCCTTACTGGAGGACCACTTCAGTGAGGGAGAGCAGCTACAGTCACAGCCCAGCACCCCAGTGATCACTCTGCACAACATCTCCCATGAAATCTTCATCAACCTCATGTATTACATCTACAGTGATGACACAGAGGTTTGAGCTCAATCTCTGCCTGATGTTTGTTAATATCAGTTTTTTCCTATCAACTATCAGGAATGCAACCTTGTTATTGTTGTATAAAAATGAGAAAAACATGTCAGTCTGCCAGCAGAGGATCACATTTATGATCCAATTTATGGCTGATAAATTAGTTACCTACAGCTAGGAAAGAGCCTGTAAAAAAGAAAAAAATGTATGTATAGGTCAGAGGTGTTTAAATATGATCAGCAGTTTAACTGTTGATTGTTTACCATTACACTAAAAATAAATTGATAATCATAATTACTTTGCTCTTTCTGCTGTATTCCAAAATGTATTGTATATTTACCCCTTTAAAATTGAAGACTTACAGAGCTGATAAAACCTTTAAACAACAAAACTAATGCTTCTTGAATGGTTATCATCATTATCTGACAACTGACTGGTTCTCCTTTATGTCTAGCTAACGATGGAGAACGTGTTTGACGTCCTGTGCGTGGCTGACATGTACCTGCTGCCGGGGCTGAAGCGTCTGTGTGGGAAGACGCTCGCTAAGGCTATATGTGAGGACAACGTTCTGCACATGTGGAAGACAGCCAAGCTTTTCCGTCTCTCTCGGCTGGAAGATCAATGCACAGAGTTCATGGCCAAGATCATCGAGCGGGTGAGTATGACTGTGTGTTGACATTGGAGGGCGGCTTTTATTTTGGCTGAAAAGCAGGAAACTTGCCTGTCTGGCAACTCAGTGACTGAAGTGCACACAGAACATCAAGTAGTTGCTCTGTTTACTATGTATAACAATTAGATTATGTTTAGACCATAGGTGGGGGCAGTGAAGTGGGTGAGTCATGAAGTTAACTCCTTTGTTGCAGAAGTTGTTGGACAATTTAGAAAATAGAGCAAATTTCACAGTGTTAAATGGGAAGACATTCTTGTCTGCTCACCAAATATGAAGCAAGCACCATCAGGTGGTTAGCTTAGTATAACATAAAGCATGGAGGCAGGGGGAAAATTACTGCAACTAGCAAAAAATGGTTCCAGCATGTAAACATCACACATTTTTGAACAATACGTGAACTAGTACTTAATTGTGTATAACTCTTAAAAGAAATACCATATATGCAATAGCAATGAAAATAATACAAGTATATTCATATTTAAATGATATGGTTTACTTAGTTAAGTAGAAGATTTACAAACTGGAATTTCAAAGTGATTTATAAAAAGTAGCAATGAAGAGCTAAAAACAAACACTAAAAGTAAATATGTAAAAACAATCATTGAGTAAATGTTTTACTGTAAGTATTGGTTCATATATTATCTGTATTATGCAAAAAATCACAGGTAATAATACAAATTATAATAATGATATAAGGCCAATAATCGTTTTTGATTTGACTCGAAAAAAGATCCCATTTTTTTCCACAGCATAACAGCTGTGAGAGGAAGTCGATGTGTTCTTGATGTTCTGGTATGCCACACTCAGTTCCTCAGAAGAAATTCACACCTGTCTGCATGTCTGTCACAGATGGTGGAGCAGCCCGAGTTTGCGGAGATCATCAAAGAAGACGCCTCGTCACTGGAGGACAGACACGAGACTGACTCTGTCCCCCTGGTGGACGACATCCGCTACCACATTGCAAGCAACGTCCAGACTTACAGCGCCATCGAGGAGGCCAATCAGAAGCTGGCTGCCTTGGAGGAGCTGCTGTCAAGCATTAATATTGACTGCTGAGGGCTCGGAGGATTGTGGAGTTTGAGGACTAGTGAGAAGAAGAAAAAAGTAAGTAAGAGGTGAAAAAGAAAAAAAAGATATATGCTTCTGTATGTTTGAAGGTTTATTTTATTTACAGTATATTGTACAGAATATATATTTTGAGAAGGAGTTGGTTCTGAGTTTGCAGGGCATATTCAGAGACATCTGTTTATGTTGGCTGTTTTAAAGTGTCTTTGTGTGACAGACTGAACCTCTAAACAAGATCTTGGGTATCAAACGACACGTGAATCAGTCGTAAAGTTTCTGCAAGATGGTGCAGATGATTAAGGAAATTGTTGATTATATATTTTCAACAGACTATGTTTGTATCACGCATGCATGGATTTATTTTCTCATTATTTGTAGCTACTAGAATGTGGACTAGCTACCTATTGAGCTCTTTTAAGATGTGGTTTGGCCACAGATTGTTATGGGCATCAGCCCTCATATCGAGCTCCATGAATTTTTTATTTTTTATGCTAAATGAAAGGCAAATGAGCCTTTGTTATGTACTGACTTGCACTGGATAACTAAAAATGTTTTTAACTGATAACTCTTCATTGAGGCCCCATGGAATATCATTTTACAATGAATTGCCTGCAGCTTTGATTGGATTGGATTCAGCGGCTGTAGTTTACCATACTGTTAGACCTGTGACATTCCTCCAGCGTGATCACTTGCACTTTGTTTAATCCTAAAATTATTAATCTGTTTCCTGCTGCACTTTATGACAGCAAAACTCTTATGACCCATGTCTGCACAAGAAAATGAAGCTGTTACTAAACTATTGGCATGTTAAATCCTCCATCAACACAGGAAAATATGGTGATGTCATCTTTTTCTCACCCTGCTGCTGTTATGGAAAATGGATAAATAACTGCTTTTGGTTTTTTGTCATTAAACACATAATAACACAAGCAGGAGTAGTCTTGTCTTCATTTAACATATCTAATGAATATCTGACAATGTCTTACAGCTGTGGGACATTTTTCAGATTTTAAGCAGGATATTCAGCATTTATTCTGAGTGGAATAAAAAACAAAAACAAACAACAAAAAACAATTGAAAGTTTTCCCCTTTCATTTGTTTTCATCATTCTATGAAAAATATTACAGTCACTAGTTTAGGAAGGCACCCAAAGATGGCGCCATTTCTCATCTTATTGTCGCTGTCATAGGATGCTGTTTCTTAGATATACATTGTTAGACACAAATAAGGCCTCTGAACTCATGGGAACATTTCCCGAATGGGGCTGATCGACCGTTGTGCATTTTTCAAATCAGCCATACATCACAAGTTCACAATGGGGTAAAGAGGGGCAGTAAATAGTGAGGTACTGTTACATGTTAGTAGTGATTTAGATGTGTGTGCATGTCAGTGTCAGTACACTTGCACTATAGTTTGTAAGTGGCGTCCCTGTGGGCTCCATCACTCTCATTTCAGTCTTCGAGGTGAAGACAAAGCTGTGCGTCACCTTAATGGAGCCCTGTGGTTCGGGACAGTGGCGTTACTCAAATCCCAACAGGGAGTAGGCCTACACTGTGGAGCGAAGCTGCTGTTAGAACACATTAAAGTGCAGTTCAACTGAAAAACTAAGACCATCCATTAGAAAACAAAACCCTTGGCTTCCAGCCCAGCTTCTTGAAGGCTTACGTGCTGAAAAAGACAAGAATAAACAACACAATTAGTTATTGCCCCAGCAAGCTTTCTTTACAAATGTTTTATTGGTGTTGCTAAGCAACTCGCTGTGGTTTTGGGTGGGAAAGTCCAGGTTATTGGGTTTCAGATCAACATTGCAATGCTCGGACAAATGGACATTTATACAGTTTATAGGAGGAACTTATATTTTTTGTCATTCTATTAAATTTCCATGGAGACTGTGTTTACCAGCCTCTCTAGTTCCCAGTAAACCCCTCTACATCTCCACACTGTGGCCCCACGTCAGAGAAAACTGTGAGTTCAAATTCAGTTGAAAGCAAGGTATTTTATCTGACTTAAAAATGTTTATTTACATTTCAAGGCTTGGCCTTTTTTTTTCGTCACCTTGATTGCACAACCCTTTTGTTGTCAGTTAATATGAGTCATGATTGAATGATGTGGTCATTTTTTTTCTTGGCACAGAACAGTAAAAACATTCTTTGCAGCCAGCAATTAATCAAACAGTCTATTTGCCCTTTGTGATTTTATTGAATAGCTTCCAAGTAAAGCACCGTAATAATTCATAACGAAGGTTCAATATCACTGACAACTATTGTTTTGAATGTTAACTGTAATCTTCAGCGGGCATGGATTGATTTTTATAATTTTCAGGAATCGGATGTGTTCTGACTGGTGATACTGAAATAATCCATCAATACTCTAATATATGTATGTGTATCCATTCTGACATGGCACACAGCAAACACTATGAATTGTGATTCAGATAATCATATTCATATCAGTTGCAGCCTATTTTCCAAAAGACACTGACATTTAATAAAACAGTCATTTTCTATTTTTTCTCAGGCCAAATTATCACTCACATGTCTGTTAATCATCCATTACAGTCCTAAAAAAACCTTTTTTGCACTGACAATTTCCATGTGTTTTTGCAGACAAAGCTAAAAGAAATCTTGAGGAGAACAATAAGGGGTAAAATCTCTTGGCTCTTGACTCATGTCACTGCGTGACTCACTTCATGGTGACATCTGTCTCCTCGTACAGAAATCGGGAAGGGCAGAAGCAACCAGACAAATAGAGAAACAACTCTGTTTTCTTCCTACTCCTTTAGTCTCCTAACAGTAAAGTTTATTATCTGCCAAGGTGTTGGTGCAGGATAATAAATATGAGTCTCCCTGAAAATAACACTCATCTGCAGGAGGAGTGGTTCACAATAACAACATGATAAGAATCAGATAGTTTCTTTTCCTTTCTGGTCCACCATGTTGACTTTTTCATGCTAATTTGCAGGTTTTGCTGTTTCATTATCGAATTGAATCTCGGGTGCTATGTGGATGACATGCACAGAGCATACAGGGCTGTGTCAGACCATCTGTCTGCTTGTCTCCAGGAACAAACATTCTTCTATATGTGGTTCACATGTAGGATTCATTACATATGGAGCAGATGGAGACAGCTGCAGGTGGTGACAGCAGTATGATGAGTATAGTTGACTCTATTTTTTGTTTTTTGTACTTGACTATCTACATTTTATGATATTTTATACTGATAATTTGCTACATTTCAGTGGAAAATATTGTACTTTTTACTCCACTACATGTATTTGAAACCTATGGTTAAAAAAGTTACTTTGCAGCAGCGATTAACGATGTATCAAAAGTAGCAACAATGTATAAGTACTCCATTATAAATCTTGTATTCATTATGTTAAGTAAAAGTACATAGATATTATCAGAAAACTGTACTTAAATGGTGCAGGCATAGGTCATTTTGACTGCTTTATATACTGTGGGGCATTTTAAATTGTAATAATGCATAATATTACATATAATGATCATATACTTTGTATATAAAGTCTTAGTCTGCAAAGTAACTATAACTGTCAAATAAATTTAGTGGGGTTAAATCTACAATATTTTCCTCTTAAATGTAATGGAAAAGAAGTAGGAGGTGGCACAAAATAAAAATATGAAAAATTGTACTTAACTGTTACAAACTGTTAATATTCTATAATAATTAGTTTAGGTGTTTATTGTGTTATTACTGTTTTCAAATGTAAAGGAACAGTATGTCATGGTTAACGAATCAAAAATGTTCAAGTCTGTCTTAAAACAATAGTAAGGTTCCCAAATCAACATATGGACGACACGTATCTACCTCCTACCGCTGTGCAAAAGTGAAGCTAAAATATCTCTTTTCCTGGAGCAGCCATCTTGCTTCTGTGAGGTAATTTGGAGCCAGAGTCTGCAGCTGTCTGAGACGACGGCCTGCAGGACACAACCCCTTCAGCTGTCCCACCACCTGACAGAGGTTTGAGAGTGGCTGTAACAGCTGTCAATCATACCTCCTTTTTTTCATCAAATAACAAACAAGCTTATCAACAAAATGAGCACTTGAACAAACATCAGCGTGATAAGAACTACATAAAATATCATAAGATACCATCTTTGAGAAAAATGTATTTGATTTATACTTTGATATTTTAGTTGGGCTCATGTCCAATGTGCTAACATGGCCTGGGCGGGATTTATGACCTATACTGCAGCCAGCCACCAGGGGTGGGGAGCTGTCCTGATGTCCATATTTATATACAGTCAATGATACTGACCTTTAAGAGGTCCCTTCATAATGCACATAATGTATTTAAAAGTTTATTTGAATTTATTATGAGGCTTCAGTCCTCCGAATTACCCAAACCAAGTGAATATCTTCTTTTTTTTTACAATCAGAACAGGAAAACACTGAACGCCATGACACAAAGAGGGACATTTCGACTGAAAAGGATTGTAACCCTGGAAGATATCCAGTTTATTTGATTAAATCTGACAACTGAAGCCTAATATAATCAGTCCTTTTTTTGAGCAAAAACAAATGTGGATTTTGTCCTCTATCACTGACATTGTAAACATATTACGAGGTGATTTTTTCATGGGCAGTATGAACAGGGGGTAATGACTACAGCGAGCAAAACCTGTTTCAATATTCATTTTGGCACTTGACTGTTGATTTAAGACAGACTTGAAAAACTGTGAGCCTATCCTTTAAGTAGAGCTCTTAAGTACTGAGTTACATTTCACCACGCTTTGCTCATCATGATTTTAACTACAAAACCTTCAATGAGTTTATAAAATACAATGTACTGCTGCAGGTTAAACTACCCAATAGTATACTTTAAAGTAATTTAAATTTGCAGTTTAAATCAGCTGCAGCATTACAACGCTGCTTACACATTCACGAATCAGTAACAGTGACAGAGTGACATAACACTGATATACTTTTATGTAGATTTTGAATGCTGTATCTTTCTTTGATCTTATAGAGTAACTTTACCACATCGTCTATGATCTCTTCACTACAAAAACAAGTTCAACTTAGACATAATTGTGTTGTCTTCTGTGATGGACCTGCACATTTGCGACCTTGTCCCTCAGTATTGATATGTCCTCCCAAGGGACGGAAGACATACTCACTGCTGCTGTCACTGCCAATATCCTAATTTGCTATTAGTTAGGGATTACCACCTGAGAGAGAGAGTGGTAAGCCCTTACTTAGCAAGAGACCGACCTGAAAAGCTTTTGCTGCGTCTTCCACTCCCTGATTCTGTCTCTATACTCTTCAGATACCCATCATTTATGTTTCCATGTGTAGAAAAAGCAACACTGTTTGAAATGTACATGTACATAACATGTATGTACATTATACATACATTATTTTGTCTGTATGCTGTAGTTTCAGTCGTAATCTGGTGCAGCAGGAAGCTTGTGTTTACATTACATTAGAGAGATTTAGGACTAACATCAGTGTTGTATACTCTCAGCCAGCCATTACGTAAGAAATGGCACAGTAAAGACTCAACACGCACTAAATTGAACTGAAGGTTGCCACGAAGACAATCTCTTTATAGGATTGTCTTGAAGTCAGAGCGGTTCAGCAGTCAGTCACTTTCCCCCATTTTTCCACTGAATGTCTTGCAAATACCAGGCAGAGGATGCCTATAAAGTTTCATGACAACACTGATTGCAGCTCAAGCTTATCAAGCAGGAATTCTGTTTATCTCCCTGCTCAGCATGGAGGCTCCTCTTAGAAGTGTGTGACAGTCAGATGCTTACACTTAACATAGCCACGGTAATATGGGATTAAGCTTTACGTGCTCCCTTGAAGTATTAGCAGCCAGGGCACAGACGAGCAAGCTAACAGTGGTCCTATTAGTCAGCTTTGTCAAAGACAGCGGTCTCTCTGATAAACTTGGTGAATGTATCTGGCCCTTATGTGTACAGGAGCAACATGCTGCAGGGAAGGTAGTGGTTTTATTTTTCTGATACATATCTGAGTGTGCACGCTCTGCCTTCATCATGCGTCTATCTTGTGTATTTGTGTATAATGCTCCACCTGAGGTGAGTCACAAGGTTGCCAGTAGAAGAGAACATGGCCAGCTCTGCAGAGATACAAACAGCGTCTGCATGTGAGACAGGATTACACTGTGACCATGTGACTGGCCTGCCCTTAGACAGACCTCTAACAAAAGACAGGCTAAATCTATCCAGGACAACAACCTCTGTCCCCGAACTCTTCAGTGTAAACAATCAGGCGGCCTTCTGTGAGTAGATGCACCAAAAGTGCTGCAAGGATGCAAAATTGTGCATGACTGTGACTTTATAAGAGATGTAAAAACCAAATCCAAATTAATAGAGATTAAGATGTTTCCTCCCTCAACATGCCTGCTGGTGTGACTTGACACAAGTTAGATAAAGCTCCCCCCCCCCCCCCTCCTCCTCTGTGTGTGTTCGGCTACTTTAGATTCAAGGTTTGTTTTTGTCACAGTTACAAACACTAAGCTTCCAAACTTGCATTTTCTCCAGTCACTTTCCTGTTTCCTGGCCATTTCGCCCTTTAGGCATCAGAAAGCAGTTGTCCTGCTGACAGAGCTTTTGTGCTCTACGGGGTGAAACCATCACTGAAACTCAAGGGGACCGGTTGGCTTTGAAATGCACGAGATGTGGCTTTTAAAGGCTAATGAGGAATCACGCATGTTACAGCATATGCAGTAGGATAAGGAACAAAACAGCCTGTTCTTTCCTGTAATTTGATTTGTGTGCATTTAAAAAAAAAAAGAAGAAAATTGCGCAATACAATGTTTTGCATCATTGCGGATTACATTTTTTTCTTCTCAAGATTAGTCAACATACCTTCAGTTCCTGTTTCTGAAAAATTAATGTAATTAAAGTAACTCTTGAAGGATTAACTGCTCAATTTGTTCAAGAGACTCACTGTCAACAGTTCATAAGATTCATTTGGAAAACCACTCTTCATGGACTTTCTGATAAACAAGCTTTGATGTGTAAGAGGGCACCATCTTGGCACTCAAAGAAAGACACACTTACCTGCAATACATGACACACAAACACGTGTTCCTGCCATCTGTTTGGCATAGCTGATGCTCCGGATTAAGACAATACTACACTGCATGTGAACAACATCCGCTACAGTGTAGTATTGTACAATTATTTTCATCAATGTTTAGCTGCATTGGCATAGATTAGAAATATTCTATGTTGTATGATAAGAAGTTCATATGACACTTTTCAGATATGCTGTGAAATATAGTGTCATTTGAATTAATACAGTTTCAGTTAAGCAAAAAACAAACACAAATAAATAATACCACTTTCTAATAAAGCAGCCTTTCTAAAAGTATTCATAAATGATGGTTAATAAATAATTTGCTAATGTGTTATAGATCAGTTATAAAGTATTTATACAAGCAACCTTTGGGTTGTCAGGTTGTGAAAACTGACTTTGACTGACCATTTATTTAAAAAAAACTAAAAGTATATATTTTCTTAATGGTTGAAGATGATCTGCAGAAAAATGCATTTATTAACAATGGACTAATGTTACAAAAGGTTTATTAACTATGAATACAGCCATAGTCAATTATAAAGGCTGCCTTTTTAGAAAGTGTTAGCAAAATAATAATAATAATAATATTAATAATAATAATAATTATTATTATTATTAGTTGTAGTGGTAGTCGTAGTAGTAGTAGTAGTTATATTATTAATAATAATAACAATTCTTTCACCATTTGCTTTTTTTTTTTTTACCAGTATAAATTATTGGATGTTTACATATCTGTGAAATGTTCACTGTCTGCAGGCAGCTCATGAGTTTTTACAGATCATTTACAAACATTGCAATTGAACACACTTAAATCCTTTAACCCTATATAAATACCAAAAGAACACACTGTGAATGGTAATTCACAAAATGTCCCCAATGTCTGGTTTTGCACGTTATTGTCAGTCAGTCAGTAGCTCCACAGTGAGTAAGTGAATCAGGTGAAAACAGACAGAGGGAGGCTGTCGCTTTAAGAGGTTGTTGCATGAAGAAGCTGGTGATTTTCCACTCAAACTGATAGGAACAAGCACCAGCTCAAAGAAACAATGGTCACACAGGAAAATACATTAAATTGTGTCACTCAGCGTTAAACGTAGGCTACAAAACAAGGAACAACAGGCTGCTCAGTAAAACTAAGTGGACAGGTAATCAATCATTTTATATTTACACCTGAATTCAGTGAATGAGGTTAAATGTTTATATTACAAATTGCAAGAAAATTGCCTAATGCTTGATAGAAAACAATAGTATCTGATTTTAAACTGTCCTTTAATGGATGATTGATTTTTATTTACTGTTTGCTCAACATAACAACCAGACATGCTATTTATGACAGCATTTTGATGTTGGACAGACAGCATGCTGCTTCATTTTATTCTCAGATGTAAACAGATCATATTTGCTTTCTTTTTCTTTGACATGATCAGTTGTTTCCATGATGCTTCTGCTTAGAAATGATACCTTGCATTTTAATTCTGCTTTCAGTTACTAAGAAAAAGAAGGCACTGGCCTTTGAACTAAGCTTCCTGTGCTTATAGTTAGTTTATAGATAAGACCCTCTCCCTTGTTTCTGTTTGATCATTTTTTGGAGGGCTGCTGTGATGCGTTCAGGTGCGCCTGGGTTTATCAGGAACATGTGATGTGTGTGGAAAAAAATATGCTGTCTGTCTCCTGCAGCGGGCTCCAGGTGCACACTCACACCCCAAACTTCCACAGTCAGAAGTCATCATCCAGTGAATAATGAATGAGTGAGTGAGTGAATTAGTCTGCTGAATGAGAGTCTGCTGAAGTAGGTTTGACGCACTAAGTTGTTTACTAGCTTATATCTTATGCTTAGTGACAAATACTTAACCTACTTCTGCCTCTGTCCTGACCAGTGTATGATTGATTGACACGTGTCCTTTAATAACCCAATCCGCTCTCTCAGCAGGATAAAACCGAGGGGTCGCTGCACTTTTTTAGCTGCTGGTGATGAAAACAAAGTTCCCAAACTGTGGACCTCATGAGCCTTTCAGAGGTCTGTGAGGGGTTTCCCAAAGGTCCCCCTGCAAAATAAGGGATGGTTTATTAGTTATCACAACAATTTCAACCATTGTTGATTGTAAAAATTTGACTTTCCTGGTTACTTGTTTAATATTTAGCATGAAATGAGCCCATGAATACCTCTACTCATATTTGTAAGCATCTTGTTGCATAAATTAAGAGATAATATTGTTTGATTGTGTTTTTTAATTGAATAATGTAAAATAGCACTGTGATTTCCTCTCCCCAAACACAAAATCACTCACTTGCACACAAATGTGCTCCTCGTATACAACAAATCGGATCATCGTAAACAGAGAAGAGTCACTTTAAATTTAAAACTCACTCAGTCAAATCATATAAAGCAAAACTTATACTGGTTTCAAGAAAAAAACTACAGTTTCAAGGTGCAAGATTAGATCATACTTATAGTCACAATTTGCATAAATACAGATGCAGTTTGACAGTATGATGTTGCCTTTATTACCTTTCAAAGGCTTTCTGTGACTGATGAACAAACACAGCAAGTTTGAACTTTACTACAGTGAAGTACGGGCTCTGTTTGGTTTTATGAGATCTGATGACACACATCAAACAAGCATTTACACTCAGTCAGCGATAAAATAAAAACCCTGTGGTCGCTCACACAATAGACGAGACAGTGTCTGTTAAAGGTTACACAACCAAAATAGCATATAGAGGATGACACTGAAAAAAATATGATGGATTATGGTACGTACAAGGCTAAGAGGTCTCATAAGGTGTATGTATTTGTGTGTGTGTGTGTGTGTGTGTGTGTGTGTGTGTGTGTGTGTGTGTGTGCGTGTGTGCACAGTGTTAAAGAGCAAACTTGTCAGCAGCTGATCCTTGTCCCCTATTTAACAAATTCATCAGTTTTTAATTGACTCTTCCATACCAGCCTTTGTCCAGCCATTGTGAGCTCTTGGAGCAGTGAATGGTATCTAAACAGACCATGGACAAGCAGGGGAGATACATTACCATATTAGGCATTGTTATAAGCTGATACTGTACTCGTTTACATTAAACAGATAATAAACCACATGTCAAGAAAGAACAGAGGACAGTGATTCCAAAAGTCCTGCATACCAGAAATTATCACAGTATGCTCATGAATAAAAATAGTTTTCACACAAAGACGCCTGGGACGTGGTGTAGCGATGTTATGAGGAGCATGTTATTAAACCATGCTTCATATTTTAGTGCTGTTCCAGCATGCAACAGTAAAAAAGAAAGAAAAAATAAGAAGAAAAAGGGCAGTGAATCTCTCAATGCTGCTTTTAGTTCATCCAGATTTACCAGATCATAATTCAAGACCAACCCCCCAAGTGTTGAACCAGCCCACCCTTTCTCTTCTTCTGACTTGTCCTCTGTGTCTCCAACATGAATAAGAAGTGTGTGTATGTGTGTGTGTGTGTGTGTGTGTGTGTGTGTGTGTGTGTGTGTGTGTGTGTGTGTGTGTGACACTCGCTTATCCCCCACCACTTGGCTGGGTGTGTGTTTGTGGGCAGGGAGCAGTGGGAAGTGGAAATTTACAGTCTCCCACGTTGGTACCTGAGTTGTCTGTTAGCGAGGCTGCGTCCAATCTCCACTTTGGATTTAATTGTCTTTAGCCAATGGGCGGGCCCTGCTGTCAGCTCCACTTCTTGTGACCCGTGTCGGCATAAAGGCATTCAGTACAGAGGAATGGTGACAGCTGAGAGAGAGGAACTCTATACATAATCGCAGCCATGAAGGAAATGTAAGTTTTGCTTTGCTGAGAAGAGGACTTTTTTTTGCATGTGTTTAGTAAAGTTTGTCTCTTTGAGGAATTTAAAAATAGTCAAATTAAAAGCAGTGTAATACTTTTGTTGACAATGTAAGAGTCTCTTTGTATGTTAAAAGGCTAAATAAATAGAAAAAGAAATGCTAATAGATTCTATCATTGTTTTTTTTGTGTGTGATCTTTATCAGGATTCCTAAGTAGAAAATCAATGAGGATTATAGCAATGTTCACGTTGTACTGAGATGCTTTTTGTTTTTTATAAGATAAAGGAATTTCCTCTCAAGTATGTCTGGATTAAATCCCAAGGACAGTTTGCATTAATGCTTATCTTGGAGGCAAACAGGCTCCCAACACCATGCAGGCAGGTGAAAGCATACGCTGAGCAGACGAGAGAGAGGGAAAAGGGGCGGTAAAAAAAAGAGAAAAAGAGAGGAGAAAAAAAAAGGGGGGGGGGGGGGGGGGGACAGGATGAGAAACAGAGTGGCCAAGAACTGATCCAGTTATGTAATGAGGTTTTGAGAATGGAAAGCGGTTAAGTTCACCCGTCATGCATAACAGGAAGAGAGAAATCCTGGAAATTGATGGGACAGAGCGTGGACAGACGGGTGGGACAGATTGTTTTTCAAGTGTTGATTAAGTGAGAAGACACGTTGTTCCCAGTAGGAATGTGAGAAGTTTCAAGGTAGGTTTCACCCTATTGTGTTATTTGTGACAGTGCCCATTCCTTAGGTTAGGGTTAGGGTAAAAAAAAGTTGCTATTTTCACTGTGATCATTGTGACGATTGTTAAATGTCTTTCTTTTTTCTATTACTCTTCTATTACTTTGTTATTTGCTCAACAAGGAAAAAAACCTCATACAGTTTTGGAATTTCGACCTTTTTCTGTACATTTTCTGTGTGAATTTATTTAATCGTTAAATTGAAGTATTTGATCCCGCTCTGCCAACTTCTTCTCTATCTGAGGCGAGCTTGAAAGAAGAGGAATTCTTTCTCGCTAGCATTACAATGAATCTCATAGTTTACAATTAATTATAGCTTTTTGATGGCCCGCCTTTTGTTCAGAAACGTTCATTACGTGCCAGCTGGGAGCTTAAATCAAATTTAGTCTTGACATGTACTGTGAAGTTATTTCTGGCTTATTACGATGTCTTTTCCCCTCTTTGGCTCATGCGGGGAAATAGGATACCTTGGTCTGTAATAACAAATCCCGTCTTTCTTGGAAAGGCGGTTTACAGTGTAAACACTCAAGTGAACTTAAGCCGATGTATCGTCTTCAGAGCAGCCAGGGCGTTAGGAGCGCAGAGGGATCTTCCTCTCTAAATTTGGATTACAGACTGATTTGTTACTGAGACAGTAGCATAAGAGAAAACGTTCTTTCAGGTTCAGGCGAGGTCTTGAAGGGTTGTATCATGTCCAAACATTCCCTTCCTTTTCCTTCTGTGACAATGGGTCCCCCACTGTGCAAAAAAAAAAAAATCCACCCTGAGACACAGAGTAAAGTTGGAAAACAGAGCTACATGGACACCAGAATCAAAAACTGTTACTGATGTTAATGCGTAGATGTTGTCAGCCAGGCCAGGTACATTTTCAGCTGTGTTCTACTTGCCTCACAAGTAGCCTGCAAAATACTTACATTCACAGATTGATTGAGGCATATAAAGAACAGTGGCCATTTCCCCTGTGGTTGGATTGCACAAGTCCTTGAATGCAAACACGTGTTTGCATATATTTTCATTTTCAGTTTTTACTTTCATTTTCAATGTAAATGAGCTACCCAAACCTTTCTCTAGTCTGAATGACCTCCATGCATCAGTTGTTCAGATTAGCAAGATTAGCAACATAGTACTGTGTATCATGTACTCAGTGGTTACACAGCACGCTAAAACGCAACCAGGAGACCGCATTATCTCCCTAATGCTCCTCCCTATCTGTGTATTATCCTGCTCACCTTGTTCTCACTCTTTGTCTCTCTTCATCTACATGCCCTTTTCCTTTTTGTCTCCCACAGCATGGCACAAAAAGAGAAGCTCCAATGCCTGAAAGACTTCCACAAGGACACACTGAAACCTTCACCAGGGAAGAGCCCAGGCACACGGCCCGAGGATGAAGCAGAAGGCAAGGCTCCTCAGAGGGAGAAGTGGGCCAGTAAGCTCGACTTTGTCCTGTCTGTGGCCGGAGGCTTTGTCGGATTAGGAAACGTCTGGCGCTTCCCATACCTTTGTTATAAAAACGGTGGAGGTAGGCAGAGGATACACAGCAGATGTTCAGGCAAAGCATGGTGAATGCAGTGAGAAGATGTCTGATTCCTGTATCTCTTTCCTCAGGTGCATTTCTCATCCCTTACTTCATCTTCCTGTTTGGGGGTGGACTGCCGGTGTTCTTCCTGGAGGTTGCACTGGGCCAGTACACCTCTGAAGGAGGGATCACTTGTTGGGGCAAACTCTGCCCTATCTTTACTGGTAAGTCCAAGAATATTTAGTTGTACATATTCACACGCAGACACAGAGAGATAGAGACTTTGCATCTTTGCTCAAATCTCCCTCGACAAGATCATTTAATATTTAACACAAAGTAAAAGCCTCATTTGTCAGAACAACAACTGTCTCAGTGCAGCATTCATCATGCTGTCTGTGCACAGACGCTATGTTCTGCTGAGGTGTCTCTTTCCCGGTGTAATTAGACCAGTTATACTTCATTAGGCTGCTTTGTGTTGTGTAAACAACATTACGCAGCACAGTGAAGTAAGAGCTGAACATTCAAAGTACTGAACATGGAGGACCATGTAGTATACTTCAATTGCAAGGTCAGCCTCAAACAAGCCAACGCACGCAGATCTGGTGCATGTAATGGATTGACTAGTTCTTGGTTGCCATGGAAACACACGAGAAAGAAAACATATCAAGCTGCCTAGTGATGGGTACAGTCTGATTTAGCAGGTCTGCATGAAAAGAGCACTTTTGTTGACACGGAGCTGCAGAGTGCATTGACTTGTTTTGTTTTAGTTTATATGATATTATGAGACCATATATCTTCTGTGGCAGTGTTGCCAGGGTTATCTCTTGACTTGAGATCTCTAAGGGGCTGCTTACACCCCAGGACCTCTCACTGATACTAGGTGCAGGCTCAATTTTTGAGTGACAGCTGTAGACAAGCACTGAGGCACCACACCCTCAGCAGCTGCCGTCTTACTCATGTTCACACGAGAGACGTCACATGAAAAGAGAGGAAACTGTGCGGCACCGGATCTCTAGCAGCTGCCAATGGTCTCCACTATTCAAGGAACGCTGAGGCTGCTGTCTTTCCATCTGGCACAGCGTCTGGTACAGCAGAGAAAGTCCACACAAGTGGCTGCAAATTGGCCTATCACACATCCCCATTGTTCCCTCCCCGGCGGCCTTCACGGGTTTTTATCACATAGGAAATTTACGACTTTACTCACTGCAAACCAGCACACACATACACAGTGTGAAGGAATTGTTGGTATTACATTTCACTATGATTGTAACCTAAATCATAGGAAAAGTCACATGTGACAAAATAAACCTGATTGATTGATTGACACTCACACACACCTGTCACAGCATTGACTTGTCTATCAGATTGCATTTGGAATGAAGGAATGAGGAGGTGGGGGTGAAAGAGATGATGAGTTTAAAAATACTCTTGAGCAGTGGAAGAGGGACTGGGGATTTCTGTTTACAGGTTCGTGGCAAAGTCGTCTAAAAATAGCGTAAAAACACTAAGGACATTATAACAAAAGATAGTAGACCTAAGCTGGGAAAGTTTCCTACCCCTTTGAGTTAAGGAGGTTATTAGCTCAGTAGTTTTATAGTAGTATTTTTTATTTATTTATTTATGTGATAGTCGCAATTATGTTTTACCTCACTCATGCACAGTCCTGATTTAAAGAGCCTTTTAACACCACACTGAAAGTCTCAAATGTGTTGCACCTCTAAACAAACACAACACAGAGCATTATAACAAAAGAAATGACATGCACCAAGTGCTTCACATGAAAAAAGACATAAAATTAACATTAAAAAACATGTAAATGTACATAAGATGGAAAATAAAACCCACTTGATAATAATAATAATAATAATAAAAATAAGATAAAATAAAGTGAAAATAGGACATATAGAATGTGTAATTTAGTTATGGTAATTTGAGACTTAAGCAACAACTCATAATGTGTTTTGCCATGTGTACACAATCTGTAAATCGGTGCCTTGGTCTCTGAGGCCATAAGCTTGACAGAACCTCCCTTTTCCCAACGGACGTAGACTCACGTTGTCTTGATTAACTGAAGTAAGCCTCTCTCAGCTTACCTCAGAACATCTTCCCACGGGTTTAACCTCTTATCTGTGTTGAATGCAACCTGAAGCTGCCTTGGAAAAAAAACACTATTGCAAATGTGAGGGTTAGAAAACACACCATAGTATTATACATCGGCACATAGGTCTCTGAAGCCATATGCATAACAAAACCTTCCTTTTCCCAACAGAGACAGACTCACCACTGGTCTTTATTAACCAAAGTAAGAAATAACAATAAGATAAAATAAAATAAAGAGAAACTGGAATGCATACAATGCATAAGACAAAGAAGAAGATAAAGCCCACTGACACGTAAAATAGAATACTTACAAAGTAATAATAATAATAGTGTTTTTATTCATTCATTTATTTATTTATTGGGAGGCCAGTAAAGGGTGCTTTACAGTAATCAAGTCAGCTTAAAATGAAGGTTGAATGAAGTAGTTTTTCAGCATCTTTTTGATTTATAAATGGTTTTACTTAAGCTATGTTTCTAAGGTGAAAAAAAGACGTTTTCATCATCTTGTAAATGTGGGACCTGAAGCTTAGACATTTGTCTAAAATAACACCAAAAACCTGCAACCATAGATTTAATCCAGGGAGTTAATTCTCTTTTTGTGTTGGAGCCAAGTAGTTCTTTTGTTTTTTCTTCATTTAACTTTTAGAAATTATTGTTCGTCCATTTATTTATTGCTGGAAGAAAGCTAGTAACAGCATTTATAGTGTTGGTTCAGCAGTGATGTACAGTTGTGTATCATCTGCATAACTATAGAAAATACACCATGCTCTCTGATTATGATTATGTCAAGTGGCAGCATGTATAGAAAGAAAAATAATGGACTGAGGCAGCTGCCTTGTGGAACCCTAAACGCGGTTGTCATGTTTCTCAGACACATGATCTCCAAGACTGACTTACAATTTTCTCCATTTGATGTATGTTTTGAACATACAACTTACAGTCAGGTGGACAGAATCATTTAGTATGATTATGCTGCTCTATATGTGCTGAATGTGTAAATAAACATGTTTACATGTTATCAACATAAAGGTCAAGTGTGTAGAATTTATTATGTTATTTATTTAACCAGGAAGTCAGCATCACATATACAACAGGACAACACTAACAAAATATAAAGTCCGAAACAAAATTTAGTGGCATCTACGCAAAAGGCCCTCTCTAGAGCCAGTGTTTGGTTTGTCTGTTCTTCACTACTTTAGAAACAGTGAAACAGCAAACATAGCGGCCTTGAGGCCTTGAAAAAAAAATGAATTCATTACACTGTCTTGGATATCTTGAGCTGATGTTAAAATCTTCCCTCTCACCTTTTTGTCTCCAGGTATTGGCTACGCCTCTATCGTGATTGTATCTCTACTAAATATCTACTACATTGTGATCTTGGCCTGGGGACTGTACTACTTGTTTCAGTGCTTTCAGCCTGAGCTCCCCTGGGCAAAATGCAACCAGCCCTGGAACACAGAATTCTGTATAGAGGACACAGTCCGCAAGAACAAGACCCTTTGGCTGGCAGCCAACATTACCAACTTTACCTCCCCTGTCACCGAGTTCTGGGAGTGAGTATTCACTGACAGCATGCCTAACTGAGATACACACACGCACACACAGACGCAAGTATACCAAGTAACACTGCCCCTTTATCCTCCTTGCGTAAATGTGTTTGAACAGGCTGTTTACTTTCATAACATACTTTCAGCTCTCTGACAGTTTGTTATAAACAGTATTTGTACCACCTTTTATATTAAGTCAGCACATTGTTTGACGCAAGTTGTCAAACTCAACTGACATACCTGAAAAATCAGAATCTTCTTCAAGCCTGTTTGCTTTGGCAGATGTTTGAATTTGATGACAGTTCATCACAACAAACAGTACTAAATATTAAGTGTTTATGTAGTGTCAGACACGCAAAGGTTCCAGTTTTGAAGCTTTTCCAAGTATGCTTCTCATCATTTTAGTATATTCAGACTCTGGACAGACGAAAGCAGTATAAACACAGAATGGCAGTAGTCATGTGATTATTTGATCAAAATCTTTATTTTACTTCCTTTCATTTTTTTATTAGTCTGTCATGGTCATGATTTACAAATATCACAATTCACATGACCGAACTCCTTGGGTGTGATTGAAATTTCTGTGTGAAGTATATTTTTCTCCCACAACCAGCCATTAACCTATTATGTGCCTCTGAATCCTCTGCAGACGCAACGTTCTGAGCATCTCTTCTGGGATTGAGGACATAGGGCCCCTGAAGTGGGACCTGGCCCTCTGTCTCCTAGCAGTGTGGGTTATCTGCTTCTTCTGCATTTGGAAGGGAGTCAAATCCACTGGGAAAGTGAGTGCTCAGGCATAGACACATCCTGTGCTTATTGTGTTGCCTGGATGCTGTTTGGCCTTTGCTTTTACCCCAACAAGTCAGTAACAAAACACTGTTGCTTGGAGAAAACCCACATGCTTGGAAACCAAGTTAATTTGGTTGATTTAGAGACATGAGTCTCTGTGCTGTCCTGGATGTTACTTTTTGGCTAGACTCTCTGTCGGCTGTATACAGTTGACTGCCGCACCGTAGCCCTCTCTCTGTTTCTGTTAGCAGGACAGAAACTGGGCCAAAGCCAAGAGGAAGAACTCTGTGAGGAATATTATTAACTATATTAAGAACTATTTGTGGGTTTTCATTGATGTGACAGGTGTGCCTTAAAATGAATACCCTTAATGTTTAACCACATACAGTAGCAATTCAGACAGTGAGAAGCCCTTTTTGCAAGAAGTGTACTGCTTCATGCTCTAGTGGAGAACCTGTAGAGCATGCACTCCCTCTTAAATCCTCATTATGACTTCTGTATGCAGTGTGCGTCACTGTTCACCGACCTTTTTGTCTGTAAAAGCACCCAAGCAAGGGTGAATTGTTTCCAAATAACAAGAGAAAATGTTTCTTTTGTCATGCAGTCAGAAAACGTTAGCTAAAGGCTAATCTAACATCTTAATGACTAATCTAACTTTTGGCCAAGGGACAACATTTGAAAAACAGACTCTTGGTCACCACTGGCACATTTATGATGATATAAAATTAAAATAAATATGAATCAGAAAATGGAAAAGTGTTTACAACATTGTATCAAAAGGTTAAAGAGTCCGTTGTTAAGTATTTTATCTAATTATGACTTTGTCCTGTCTAGGTGGTGTACATCACAGCAACTTTCCCGTTTGTGATGCTGATTGTGCTGCTGATACGTGGGGTGACCCTGCCTGGGGCATCTCAGGGGATCAAATTTTACCTTTACCCTAACCTGACCCGCCTACAAGATCCAGAGGTGCAACTAAAAATTCTTCTTCTTCTTTCTCTGTTAATCTCCCCCTCACCTGTCTCCTGGTATTATGAATGTGTAGACATCTAAATTGCTGAAGTCTAAATGTGAAGGATTTTTGTACTTTTTTATTTGGTTATATAACTATTACGTAATGTTCATGAGTGATTGGATTAACCAAGTAGACATGTCTCGATTGGCTCGTACTTGTGTGTCCTGCAAATGCTGAGGCTCATAGAGTACATGATGTTCATGAGATTTCAGATAACATTGATGCCCGAAAATTAAATACATATACCATCATGCATATTCAATTTGCTATTTTTAGTTTTCTGTTTTAGAGTCTTGCCTTGTTAATGTGGAAACAGCTGTGAGTGTTATTGCATTGTAGCTCCATTTGATAAGTGGTTGCAATATGTTAAATCATTTTTTTGATGCGAGCAATCACTTCTAAGCTTGATAAGCTGATAGTGAGGCGCTGATGATCACATTGCGAGAATAGAAAATTACATTTAGCGGATTGCATCATAGGTTAACCTCATCTAATCTGGAATCCACTGTGAAAATCAGTAACCACTTTGTTGTCTGTCTCCTCAGGTGTGGATTGATGCAGGAACCCAGATTTTCTTCTCCTATGCCATTTGCCTGGGAGCCATGACGTCACTGGGGAGCTACAACAAATACAAGTACAACTGCTACAGGTGAGTTGAGTTTCCGCTGGGGGGGGGGGAGTGGGACTGTAGTAGTGACAGCAACACGTGTCAGAGACGGTTGCGTGAAAAGAAAATGGGAACTTCGGTTCCGCCTGTGTTAATTAACAACCTCCATGACGTATGTGTGACATAGGGACTGTTTGCTGCTGGGAGGCCTCAACAGCGGTACCAGTTTTGTGTCTGGCTTCGCAATATTTTCCGTCCTGGGCTTCATGGCACAAGAACAAGGGGTGGACATTGCCGATGTGGCAGAGTCAGGTACGAGGGTCCAAGGTGATGGCAGCAGTGATGGTGGGTGCTGCTGCCAAACAAAGAAAAGACAATCGGACTTAAACTCAAAAGAGTTGGTCAAACAAAAACAAATTTTAAATGAGCGAAAAACATTATTTAACTAATTCATCAAAGTCTAGGAAACGATGATGCTGAAATGTAGAGGTATCGGCAATTGCACACTCCTTGAACAAAAGCCTAAAAGAAACAGAATTGTTACTTTCTACTAGTGTGATTAATGTTCCACCTCTTCTGAGGATAGATTACATTGTATTGAGTGTCTTAGCCACTGCTACGGTGTTAAAGACCTGATCATTAATACAGGTGCTCCAACGCAGCTTCCCATGCGCAGTGGCACCAGGTCCCACATTCAACCTGCTCATGTCATTTAGTAGCTTTACATCTTTTTGACCAGTGGACATTGCTATCTCTGTTGTAAGTACTCTACTGAGGTGCCAATCACTGGTGATGAGATCATCATCACCAGTGATGTTTGTGACCAGCAGCACTGCACTGTAAGCCCAGTTCTGTTAACAAGCTGTGGACCTCCTGAGGTGGACGCCATCGGTTCTGTTTCTGCTTCCTTTTATACTCTATATGGACTTTGAAGGAGATGCATCTTCTTTCAGCATGCTCGCTCTGTTCAGTTAAAATTAAACTTTTGCTATTTTTAGACTGTAACATAATCATGTGAAATCAAATGAGAATAGTATGATAATGATTGCCATTGCTTGTTAGCATTTACATGTGATTTATTTGTTAAAACATTTCATCATGTATGAAAATACAGATGCAAAAGTCATAATTTTGAAATTATGTTATGCTGCTTAATTGAGGCTGTAGTTTATGTGATGGGCGACTTTGTGTCTTTTGTGGCTTGGCTGTAATTCTCATTTGCCTTGTTGATATTTGTCCTGCAAGTAAACACATGCAGGACACTAGAGCATGAAAAAACCCTCTATGGGGATACTGTCCTCATGGCAACTCAGCAAAGAAGGCCAACAAAGAATCACCCAACCCAGTTAGATCATTTCCATGTCTCCCAATTGTTTAGATAATATTTCCTGTAGATTATTGGGAGTGCCAGACTCTCTGGCTCAACCTTTACATTATTTTTCCAATCCCCTTATGTCGTCCAAGCTGAAATCAGACAGAATTGTTAATTCTGTCCTTTCCCCTTCTCCCCATCCCCTCTCTGTTTTCCCTCCAGGTCCTGGTTTGGCCTTCATCGCCTACCCTAAAGCTGTGTCCATGATGCCGCTGCCAACCCTCTGGGCCATCCTCTTCTTTATTATGCTGCTGCTTCTGGGCCTCGACAGCCAGGTCTGTGTCAAGCTATGTTCAGAATAGCTGTTTCATTTAGTGTCCATTCATCTTACATGTTAGGTGGCTCCTGGCAGCCCCAATGTGTAAAACACATTTAGTATCTCTCTGATCTAATCTCATGACCCCCAAGTATCAGATAGCTGACAGTCAAGAAAAGCAGCCTGTGGCCACAAAGGGATTTTACTACCACACTGCACAGTGTGAGGATTATAGCTCTTTTAATGCCCTTATAATAACACTGATTAATTTTTCAGAAGTTGATGGATGATTACCAAACATTTAGTTAGTAGAATTCATTTTGATTGCCTGCATGCAAGCCATCTAGCTTTGATGGGATGCTGATTAAGACATCTAAGTAAACAAAACATAAGCGTACACCTGAAGGATTCTCCACCTATATCATATTTCCTGCTTCCAAGTGTAATTCTACTCCTGTGCTAACTCAGTCCTGCACATGGCCAGCTACTCATCTCAGCTAACTGCGACATCAGGCCAATGCTCTAAATTTGAACACATGTAAATACTCATGCGAGTGTGGCAGTTTCCACGAGAGAAATGGTGCCAGTGAAGGAGTGTATGTGGGTGACCTTTTTGACCATAAATCTTATGCAGATTTGTGGCCCTGAATGCATATATTGTTAACATTGCTCACACATACATGCCACTGTTATGTAAGGGGGTTTTGTGTGGACTTCATTTAACAAAAGAGCATGTTCTTGTTCATGTGCATGAAGACACTGTACTTTGATAAATAGGAGTAACTTCATAATTTTGTTATGACATTATGTAGCTTATGAGGCATGAGAAGACACAGGGGAGCAAAAGAGACACAGATGGTCAGATGCAGACAGTGATTCACTGTTGTTTTGTGTCTGTTGTGTCTTGGTAGGCAACAAATCAGTGTTGCAGAGAGGAGCACTGTTTAAATTCTCATTACTGCCCAACAAAGACAGCTCTCATTCTCTAATCACTGGTTTGCAGAGGCAAAACAAGAGATGCATGCAAACAGAAAGAGACATTGATTTCTTCCCCCCCTCTTTGAGAACTTACTAGTTGCTTTTGTCCCCACAGTTTGTAGAAGTGGAAGGACAGATCACCTCCATTGTGGATCTGTATCCAGCCGTCCTCAGGAAAGGTTACCGACGAGAGATCTTTATTGCTGTGATGTGTTTCATGAGCTATCTCCTGGGACTCTCCATGGTAACGAAAGTAAGTTCAACAACAGCAATCTCAGTCTACTTCTGTGCTCTTACTTCTGCTTATCCTGTTTAGAAAAGAAAAATGAGGCTTGGTTTATTCGGATCAACAGCACAGATAACGTTGCAGACTTTCCACTTGACTGTTGGCCACTGCATTGTTAGGACCAAATATGGCTTCCTACACATTCACCACTCGCATCCTGTGTCTGAATGGAACATTTTGGAATGCTTTTTCCGTTTAGCAGTTAACTGTTCTTCAATGACGTCTCAGCACCTGTTGAACTGTGCCTCTATTGGTGGGGTGCCAGCATTCTTGTGCAGTGCTTTCAACACCCCCATCCACCCCCTGTGTTACAGGACCCCCCCCCCCCCCCCCCCCCCCTCATCTCTGTGACTTTCTTTCTTTCCACACACATCAGACAGATAATTAATGCAGATCTCCTTCTTTTTTCTAGGGTGGCATGTATGTGTTTCAACTCTTTGACTACTATGCAGCCAGTGGTGTGTGCCTTTTGTGGGTTGCATTCTTTGAATGCATTGCTGTAGCCTGGGTTTATGGTAAGTGGAAACGACTCATGGGATACATTTGAATTTGTTGTTTTTAAAAGCAATGATCCTGAAGAGTTTTAAAAAAAAAGACAAATGGTGGTAAACAAAGATGTCCTTGTGGTTCTTTCCATGTCAGTAGTAAATAACTTTAACTGCGTGCAGGGGCGTGGCGAGGGGAGTGGGGTTGATTCTGATTGGCTGTTCCCAATGCCCCCACAATTGCCATGAAAGTAACGCTTTCAACGCCGTCATGAACCAGTTTAGTTGAAATGTCTGTATGAAGCCATTTGGATTATTTTAATCATAATAAATCATGCATCTGCTATATGTGCAACCACTAGATGTATACTGTACGCACACACACAAAAAGCCCTTCATTCAAAATGATGCCCCTGTTGATGCCACTGTGGTCAACTTGCACAGAATAGTAGCACCTCTTAACAGAGACCTTTTTGTTGGGGGAAAATGAAAGCCCTGTGGCCTGGACTATTGGTTCCCAACCAGTGGGGTGTTGGGATCTGTGAAGGGATTACAAGATAAATGTAAGAGGTTGCAAGATGATTAAAAGATTAACAAGAAATAAATTAAGAATTTCAGCTACAACAAGTTATTGCTTCAGACTTGTCTTACATATTTTCTTAAGTTTTACCTCGTAAAACCTATTAAATGAAATTATATGGGAAAGA